>NC_133931.1:5756499-6056638 GCF_031877795.1 Strix aluco | reverse complement strand
GCAAAAAGAGCCCACAGTTAGCTAGTGGGGAATTCGTGACAAAGTGAACATGGATCCTGATCTATTGGGAAGGAAAAGGAGAAATTAGATGGAGACATAAGACTGGAGTCTTCCTTTGGAAAATGTGTAATATTTTATTTTTATAACCAGCAATGGATTGCTGGTTGCTCCAAGAAATATTATTTTGTTTCTGTATCTCTTCTTTCATGACTGATATAAGACACAAGTAGAAATAGAATTTGATTCTCAGATATCATTGAGATGAGCATGTTTGACATTTGTGCTGAAGGAAAATTCAAAGGCAAAGACAGGGATACTCCTGTCAAAAAAAAATAATATGTAAAGAACCAGGCAGGATGAAAGTACAGAAAGAATACTAAAAAGATTATCAAAAAGCAAGTCCCACTTAAATGAGGAGATGAATTTCCTCATTTCCAACTCACATTTTGCAGAAAAGACCGTTATGAGTTTTGATGCTGGCACAAGCAAAATCTGAGGACCATTATGCAAGCATCATTCAATATAAAATAAGAGATATTTCCTTTCTTGGGTAACCTAGGGGAAAAAAAAAAACAAAAACAAAAACAAAAACAAAAATAACAAACAAACAAACAACAAAAAACCCCACAACCCAACCAAAACTACAAAAAACCCCAGGATCTCTGTGCATTACAGAATTTGTCTATATTCCCTATCAATCTAACAGTCTGAGTCTGTGCTCTAGTCAATACCCACTGGTATTTGTTGTGGGGAACACATATCTACTGTCTTGCAACACGGCACAGTGACATCAAGAAACCAAGAAGGTGTGAATTATTTTAATAGAAAGGGTATGGGGACATGAGCCTCTTGTGATTCGTGATATGTTGTCATTCCTGCCTGTGAACAGGATATTTATGAATTTCACCGTTTGCTTTACAGACTACTGCAGGTGGCCAAGATCACTTTGAATCCTGTCATTCTACTCCCACTGGCTTGGCTTCTGAAATGACTTTTACAATAGGCATTATCTGAAAATAACTTCCCAGTGGGTCATTTCAGTTCTTGATCACAGAGAGTCTCATAAGAAAAAAGGGATATGGCTCCAGCCATGCCCACCAACATCTATTTATTTGAGAGCTTTGTCCAGAATTCAGTGTGGAGATCTCTATAATCAGAGTAGCTACTGCATGCTGGTTAATTAGCTATGTCTTCACAAATGGAGATAAAAATCATAACAATCATAACACTATTTCTGTTCTCTTCCTCAGCATGGTAAATTTAAACATTAGCAACACTGTCAAACAATTGCTAAAGAGGAAATATTTAGTTGTCTTTTGGCAGTGACAAATTACTTCAACCTTTATGGGTTCATTTTTTTAAGCAGTTTGACATTTCGTTACTAAGGCAGGTTTTTTATTTTATTGTTTCTTTCAGTCTGTTACACAGCCACAGTGTTACCAAGTAGGTTCCTATGAGTCATATGCAGGTGGGAAGAAATCATGTCTCTATTGATAGCACTATTATTTTTTATTAGTATTTGCAAATGTTCTTGCATATCCCCATCTTTCTACTTGGTTCACGATTGACTTCTCATTTTTCCACAAAGATGTGAGCAAAATATGCTGATTTTATAGACTCTGTCAACTGGATCAGAACAGAAATCCAACAAGTCTTGTGTTTTGCAACTGATCATAGTTAAGTATCAGACACTCAGTGAGGAGACAGAGGTAAACAAAGAAAAGAAAATCCAAACCTAAGCCCTCACAACTTCAGAAATTGAATGCCTTCAGGCAAAATCTTCCTCAAATTGCCCAAATATTGGTTTATGCCACAGCCCTCACAGATCCTATCTTTTCTGAACAAGGACTGTAGGAATTGTCAGTGCTGTCATCTTGCACAATTGTGGCAAATCCTAGAAAGTTCACAGAAGCACCTTCCAGCAATCTGTTACACCAACTATCTTATGTTCTATAAAAATGGAGAAAAAACCCAATCCTTTTATTGGTTCTAAATATGCTATTTTTCAGGTTACCTGAATTTTGGCCATTATTGTATCGTGAAAAATAATCAACAGAAGATCTCTTGCAAGATCCTGCTCCAAGGATTGCTGTAAAACCAAGTAAAACAAATCCATTTCCATTTCTTCCCAGCTATTTTGCTGAAGATAATTCTATGGCTCAGGCAGTTTCATCACTCGGATAATTCAAGTTTTCAAAGTGACCAAGTGAGATCCATTGAATCTTTCTCTTACAAATGTTTCAAAACCTGTTTTTCCTGGAGTATTACTTTCTTTCAACCAATCACACCTTAAAATAATCATTTACAGCCCTGGTAACAGGCAGATTCCTTCCTGCAAACAATCAGTCTGCACAAGGAATGCTCTGCTTTGGCCTAGGTGCTATAAAGCTGGTCTGCTTTCTTTGATGTGAGCAAAAGTGGTTTCTATGCCTTTTGCTGCCAGGAAACAGCTCAATATCTAATGCTGTCATTATGCTGCATTCCTGAAGTGTTCACTTATGACACTCTCAGGCAATGAATCATTTATAGCTCTTTGACATGCATGCAAACATACATCAAATTGCAAAGCCAATTATAAAACAATATACAGTCCTTTTTTTCACTTCAGATATTCACAATTTCCATTTTAACACTGAAACAGAAGTAATGGCTAATCAGAAACTTTCCTGGGTATGTTACTTTAAGGCAATTATATTAATTTGCTATAATTTACTGCAACAAAATGGGGAACTTTAGAATATCTGGAGCTGTATAAATTTGCATAAGTATTACATTTTCACAGGTTCATTTTCCTAGCCCAGTAGATACCTCCTGTATTATGCATAGTACATATATCAGCCCTCAAGTAATTTACACTCAAAGACAATCAAATTTCATGAGCCATGAGTAGCTTACCATTTATTCTGCAGGCCATCATTTTATGGTTTTAAATAAAATACTTCTATTGAGTTCAATAGAGGAGAAAGAGGGTTTGACTGACAGCTCTGGAGAGTCAAACCGTATTTGTTTACAAAAGAAACACAATACATAGAGCAGAAACAGTGCTTTACCACCCCCAGGAACATGACTTTATGCTGCTTTGGGGGTACCTCTCTGTCCTGTTCAGGCTTTCACCCTTGCTTCTCATCAGCCAACTCTGTCTACCAATGCCAGGTAGACCTAATTCCAACAGAGACATTACAGATTGCTTCAAGACCTAACAAAAACCTGTGAGATGACAAGGACTTTTAGTTTGTGTCATCAAAGAGCAGACATATAGTTACTTCAAGAGACTTTATGGCTTTCTTTGACACAGGAAAAAAGTCTGGGAACATCTTGGGAGACCTTATTGCAGCCTTTAAGTACTTAAAGAGGGGCTGTAAGAAAGATAGGGACAGACTTTTTAATAGGGCCTGTAGCAATAGGACAATAATTTTAAACTAAAGGAGGGTAGATTCAGACTAGATATAAGGAAGACATTTTTTATGATGAGAGTGGTGAAACACTGGAGGAGGTTTCCCAGGGAGGTTGTGGATGCCCCCTCCCTGGAAACATTCAAGATCAGGTTGGATAGAGCTTTAAGCAACCTGATCTAGTTGAAGATGTCCCTGCCCATGGCAGTGGGGTTGGACTAGATGACCTTTAAAAGTCCTTTCCAACCCAAATGATTCTATGATTCTACAAACATGAGGAGAAGGAAAAGTGATGGGAATAGACTGTTGGCCTTATTTAACTTACTAGAAAACAAAGGCTACAGATGAATGATACTGCAGCTCCTTCACACTTCATGACACACCCAGCTATCCTGGGATAATATAGTGATTGAGTGCACGGACAGCATCAATCCACCAGATCCTATTCAAATACCATACTATGAAGCTGGGAACAGCAGAGGTGAATACTATTGCAAAATCAGACTGGCTGGAAGCTTGATAGATCAAGGTTTATGCCTTGTAAGCTCATATGCATCTCACTATATCTATCTTACCCTAAACAAATCTTTAGACCCAGATTTTCAGCCAAATACTTATATGTCTAACAGCCTGAATACTCACACACCTTTCTTGGTTATGGAAAGACCTTTCTTGAAGCCTTACCCAATTCTGCCCCAAAATTTTTTATTTGCCACTCATCAAAACACTACAGTACAGACTCTGACATGTGATTAAGTCAAATCAACTTCAGGAGAAGTTATTCTTGTAATAAGAAGAGCTTCTAAAATTATTCTTATCTTGCCATGGAGATTCAAAAAATGATTTATCCATATTGGCTAAACTTTTGTCTAATGTTATTCACCTCTGTCTGGCAATATTTTTGAGACTCAAAACACACTGACCCATCTCTATTCTCTTAGCCCATTTTTTTCTGTTTGTCAACTGCTAAACTTGTCTGATCCTTGGAGAACTTGTGAGATCATTGAATCACGGGCAGTCATTTGTGCACAAGCTGATGTCATGGGACTGCACTTCTAACCATTCCTCCCAAGCACTGCACCAAAACTTATAATTCATATTAGCCGTGAAACTGATTCTTGGGTCATTATGACTGGCATAATGGCTTTGAACAGAGGTATAGTCTCCTTCTGTCACTTGAAGATTTGTTTCCACAAAACAAGACAAAGTGGTTGGAAAAAGAGGGAATCTCTTTTCTCATTCCCCAATCCCCAGGCTGCTGTCTGGGACACTTGCCAACAGCAAAGGGTTAGCTTCCAGATGATGGATCTCGACTGTGCTGTTGTTGGCATCTGTGCTCCTATTGGAAAGGCTGTCAGCTCGGAAGTTGTGAGAGTTGATCAGGTCCCTTTTTAAGAACTCTCTTATCATCAGTCAGTGGGAATTATTATAGTGTTCTTTAGGGCATATGAAGATAATTTTTTCAATAAAGTATCACTGGGAAAAAGTACTGAGAAGAAAGAAAAACTGAAACATAAAACACTATCAAAAGATAGAGAGCAGCCAAGTCTACTTCCTAAAGTGAAAAGTAGAAAGTCTGTTCCTGCTGCTTGTGCACTTCATTTCAGGGAAGAAAGAAAGAAACATCTGTCTCAAGCCTCCTCCTATAAACTTCCTCAAAAATCAATGCTGAAATATGTAGAAAGGGAAAACTAATTGAAAGAATGTCGATCAAGTGAATGACTGTACATACTACATCAGTGTATTTCAGTCCCAAAGTGAGAAATTATGGTTATGGGAGCCAAATAAGTTAATCAATATATAACTGGAATAGTAACTGTGAAAGAGAAATAAATTCTCCATGCTCAGTCTGCCTTTTACCATAACTACTCTAAATTAGCCATGAAAACCTTCTTATCAGTTATACAAGTCCAGGTGTGACTGACTTTTTCACAATGGTGTGCAGAGAAAGAGGGAGATTTGTAAAGAGAATGCAGGACTCTGATTCTTTCCAACACATAAGCATTTCAGAAAAACAGAAAAAAAAAAAAATCGAAAAGTGAAGCTTCCTATGCAAATTCTATTGATTTTCAAAAGGAACCAATTGTCAGTCCAATATGAGCAGTTCCTGAGGATTTTCTCCAGAAGGAGAATCCATCACCATCCTGTCTGGAGTCTCACAAGAATCCACAGATGATTTAATGAAATTTTCATTGAATACCCATGCTGAAAAGATTGGAAAGCTTTTTCAACATCATGTTTTAGGCCTAATCCCAAATTGATCTTAGTTTTGAACTCTATCATAATACAGATCTTTGTCTTGCTGTGCCCTGCATATGCCAGATCAAAAAGTAAGAGCCATAGAAAAGAAATATGCAAATGATTAAAGAAACCAGTTATTGTCACATTATTAGTTACCATGTTTTCTGCTACAGCTAGGAAATCATTTAGCTCTTTCTAAAGATCAGTCATTTATCTTCAGGCAGCTGAAGATTAAAGATTTCATCAGTAATTATCACAAATGGTGCCCTGAACACACTGATTAAAGATACTTGTCATTACACCTTATAAAGAACAGTATATCAGCTCTTTTACTATTTCAGAATAATTATGCATTGGACATCTGCTGGAGTCCCAATCACAAATAATTACCATTTGCATAAGCAAGATACTGAAAAAATCCTGTTCCTTTAAAACCATCCATTACAAACTCACACTAAAATGTGAAAGATGTGCTTTCCATTCCACACTCAAACCAAAGTAGAGAAGTCTGAGACCAAAAATAAAGCCATTTCCAAGTAAAAGTAACAATTCCAGATGAAATTCTGATGTAAATTACACTTCTGCAGTCTGGATTGAGTAATTATAAGTAAAAGCTCTTTTAAATACTGTGGGTTATTTTAAATTGATTTTTTTAAAAAATGTTAAATAATATATACCAGCTATCTTACATATTCAAGTTCTAAATTGTTCAAATCAGAATCTTAGCTATGCCTTAAGTTTGTAAATAATCAAACATTGTTTGTAAAATATCTCCCTTGGCACACAGTTAAGAAAAAAAAAAAAGAAATTAAAAAAAGGCTTGGCAGCTTCACAGCCCTCTAGTCACCTCAGGTCCCTTTTTTCCCAGCAAGAGATAGAGAACCTCTGTTAGTTTCAAAGGGGGAAAGAAGAGAAAAAAACACATTGCCCCTCCTGTAAAAGGAAATAGCAGAGTTTTAGTATTTTGTAAAGTTTTTGATCTTTTGTGAAGCTAGTGTTGTTTTTGCCTTGCCTTGCTTGTACTCCTCTTCCTCAGCCTTCCCCTTTCCCCTCCTCTCCCTTTCTCTCTCTCCCTCTCTCTCTCTGTGTCTTTCTCATACAATTTTGTTTTGGGGTCAGAGCAAAGTAGATGTCCTGGAAAAAAGAAACAATAGAACTAAGTTAGAAAGATGACTCCACACTAAGGTTCCTATGTCTGAAGAGGAATGAAGTTTGCAGCTATTTCCTCTTCTCCCAGCTAGATTGGGATTTCAGGGCATAGTACAATTCCCCCAATGGATCCTAGATGGGCTATTCTGTGATGCACAATCTTCCTTTTTCAAGAGCTGAAAAAGTGAAGTATTGTGGTCGAAGAGCCATAACTATACAGAAGAAAAGAAGAATAAAACACAGATGACCCTCATACAACATACAAATGTGGGTTTGAATAATGTTTTGGCGTTAGGCTGAAACAGCCTAGGTTTTTCAGATGTTGCTGAGAAGATGAAAATACTAGCAAACTGTCTGTGGAAAAGAGCTTTTATCATCGATGCAATTTTATTTGAATGACACTCCTAGTTCCTGTATTATGCCAGTATAAACTTTATGTCTTTTGGGATAGCTACATCAACGCTAGATGGAAGAAGAACACTTCTCATCAAACGCCAGTACCTTATTAATGGGAAGTCATATCGTTAATCAATCTGATTACTTAGAAGTCAATTTATCTGCAGTGCAACTGCTATCCAAATGAAAATAAGATTACTGTGAATGCAGTTTATTAATAACCCCCAGTATGTCATCGACTCAACTTGATTATAACACAGCAGGCATGTGACACACAATATTACAAAGACATTAAAACAACCTGACAACAGTGGATACAGAAGAGGTGTATGGTACAGGGTAAGGCATAAAACTCCTGAAGTGTAAGAAATGACCATTCAATTTTCAGTTCTGCAAGGAACATTTTCTTTTTAAGTTATTGTAGATGTAGGATGTATACATATTTTTCAGTGTCCAGCTCTTATGTCTGCTGAGATCACCTGAAAGGATGAGTCAGTGTGACGTTCAGATATAGACCTTGTAACATCAGAAACAACCCCTTGAACTTCCTCACAGGGAAAAGCAATTTAGCAGACCCAAAGGAGAATTCAGATGCCCCTGAGGGAAGCCAGTCACACACAGCTCATGTCTCACGCAGTCTGTTTCATCCCACTAGATCTCCCAAGCCTGCAGTAGATACGATCCTTTTTTGAACATATTGTTAATCTGCTGTGATATATATTCCCTGTGAGTATAGGTTATGGCTGAAGAGAGCTTGAGAAAGTACTAGCACATTTTCTTATTCTGTAGATTGCTCTCTGCTAGTTTTTTGACCACAAAAGCATCTTTATTCATATTTATCTGACAATAAAAAATAAGAAATAAGATATCTCAATAAGAAGTATCTTTGTTGTCTTAATTGTGTTTGAAAGGAAAAGTGTAGTATATACAATATTAGGGAGGAAAGGAGGAATGGAGAAAGGGAAGATCCCTGTTTACAGGGTAGATGACAGGATGAGTGGAAAAATCACCAAGGCTTAAATAGGATTAATTATTATTATAACTACTCTGGTAAGCCAGGAGATGAGAAAACTGTCAGTGGTGTTCAGATGTCACTTGGGGAGAGCTAGGGAAAATGTACATGTACAGTCCAAAGTCACTGGCATTTAATTAGTCTCCAAACTGAGAAGGCAGAGTGCAGAACAAGGAGCTTTCAGGATTTATCATTAAGCAGTGGCACCTTAGCAGCCCAAATGCAGAAGATTAGCTCAGGTAGTGGCAAGATAAGCTGATGATTGTATAAACTTTCTTTAGAAATGAAGGCAGTCATTTGCATTTTCAGTAAGGAAAAAGCAAATCAACTACATAAACTAGAGGAGAAATTCCACAGTCAATCTATGAGCCTAAAAATAAAATTAGCTCTCTGATGCACCCATCTTTTATCAGGAAAAGGTAAAATGGGATGTATGACCTAGGGATGATATGTCAGGGTGAGTCCTCTATTTTGTATTCAAGAGATATCTGTAAAACATGACTTAGTAGTATTAACATCACATTTCTGCACAATTTTGGCTTTCCTGAGGGCTTAGCACTACTGTAAATACAGCCACTATTCTACTGAAGCTTGTCCAAACCATGCATGGTGGGTTGACCTTGGATGGCAGCCAGGTGTCCACCAAACCGCTCTATCACTCCCCTTCCTCAACAGGACAGGGAGAAAAATATGACAAAAAGTGCATGGGTCAAGATAATGACAGGGAGATCACTTACCAATTACCATCATGGCCAAAACAGACTTTAGTTAGGGAAATTAATTTAATTTATTCCTAATTCACCAGAGTAGAATGAGAAATAAGAACAAATCTAAAACCACCTTCCTTCAGGGCACAGCCACCTACTCTGGCGTGGGATCCTCCACAGCCTCAGTGGGACAACATGTATCGCCATGGTCTTCACCACAGGTGAAGGGGAATCTCTGCTCTGGCACTCGGAGCACCTCCTCACTTCATTCTTCACTGACCTTAGTGTCTGCAGAGTTGTTTCTCTCACATTTTCTCACTCTTCTTTCTCACAGCTGCTGCAAAGTGTTTTTTATCCTTTCTTAAATAAGTTATGACAGAGGTGTTACCAATGTCACTGATGGACTCAGCTTTGGTCAGCAGTGGGTCCTTCTTGGAGCTGACTGGAACTAGCTCTGTTCTAACAGAGCTGGGCAGCTTCTGGTGTCTTCTCAGAGAAGCCATCCCTGCTCCCATCCTTCTCCACTACTAAAACCTTGCCACATAAGCCCAATACACTGTGCCACTAGTCCATCTACTGAGTATGATGACACCACTGAGGGCAAACTTTACTTTTCTGAGCCAGTATGCTTCATGACTTCGTAGAATTTATACCAAACCTATGAAACTGAATGAACTGTGCAGTTAGTAAGTGCTTTGGATACAGTATTCCTCTAATTCACTGGGGTTTCAAACTTATGCACCTCCTAGAATTGAGGAGGACTGTGCAATAGGGATGATTTAGAGCTCCTACCTATTATAAGCTTCTGTCCAAATGTAAGTACTCTAGAAAAATAACCTGGCGGCAGCCGTGGGGAAAAAAAAAATCTCTTTTTGGTTTACTCACAATAGGTAAACCTCAAATAAGGAAAGTCTCAATTGTTTGCAGTCTTACAGAGAACTGAAAAATCATATTCAGTTCCCTAGAAAAGACATCAGACAGAAGACACTTGCCCAGGAGATGTATTTTAAGACCTTAAGCCTGGAGACTTCTCAGAACAAGGAAAACACAGAAATGTACATGAAAACTAGAAGGATCCAAACTCAGCTTTGCAGAGATGAAAACAAAACAAAGCAAAACAAAAAGAAAAGAAAGATGAAGACAAAACAAGCCAGACTGAAGTCTCTTTAAAATTTATCTTCCCATTTCCTGCTGCCAGAGAAGCTTTGTCTGACTTGAAAGACAAGACATATTAATTGTTTTAGCCTAGATTTAGTCAGTTGCATCAAATGAGAGTAGCTTACAAACAAACAAAAAAAAAAGAGGTATATCTTGAGTTAAGGTATTCAACAGTTACTAATTTGGACATGCAGCAGGCAAGGTCTGGCCAAAAATATATATAAAGTGAGTAGAGAGGTCTGTAGTTTTCTTCTAATGAAAAGGATAGGATCCATTCTCATGCCCACTGACAGTGATTGCAAAAATTCCCAAACCTGGACTTGTCTATAGTCCAGCTGAAGTTACATTAACACAAACAACTTGGAACAAAATCTACACATTCGTAAATATAAGTAAATTTGACCCAGTGCAAAGCATTGCAGCACTGTAAGAAATAATATTACAATTTTTTTTCTAGCTATGAATTTTTATTTTTTACATTAAACCAAGAGAAATAGTCTTTGCTCATTATCATACATCATTGATAGCATATGTAAAAAGGCCATCACAGTTTATTAAATTAAAATGCTCAGATCAAGAACAGATGTCATGACTTATAGAGGTTTCTGAAGGTAAGCAAATGCACATCTGACCATGTGGAGGTGGAGAGTGTAGCATTATATTTAGGATTGTTTGGCGTGTGATGTTCTGATGACCCGCAGGGTAGTAGAGTGCTAAAGCCGTTCCATGATAGTGCTTTCATTTTGGTCATCTACTGTCATTAAAAAAACCAAAAAAAAAACCAAACAAAAAAACAAAGGCAAAAAAGGCTCTAATCAAAGAAGACTGGTCAACAGAGATACATAGAAAATAGAGTTTGCAGCTAAGGAAAACATTTGGGAAGAAAATAAGGTTTCCTAATCACAGCAGACTAGGATTTTTCCATGAAGAGTAAAAGGAAAAATGGGATTAAAGAGTTAGCCTTTCCATTTATCTGCTTACAGCAGAGGATAATTGTCCAGAGGACAATTTTGGTGGTGTGCTCCCCGCTGCCCCTGCTTAAGCCATAACCACCAGTGGGGGTTGTAATGGCTGCATCCAGCTTACTCTGGACTTTGGGGGATGGATGGCAACACAGTACCAAATCATGTCTGGAATGGTGATCCAGACATCTTGCTGGTATGCAAATATGACTATAAGTCAATCATCTTATTTTATGTAACAAAGAAGTACACAGCCCAGGGCCCATTGAGCTCTCCTGTATGGCATCAGGCTTCATACCAGCATCTCCCCTTGAGTAAGGATGCCTCTCAAGGTTACTTCTCGAGGTTGAGAGATTCCTTGGAGCAACAGATTCTCGTTAAGTGATTAATAGCATGAATAACTTTGCAATCTTAGCTAAGTGATATAAAGGTTTGATTGAGCATATATAAACCTTTAGACATAAACCACCGTCGACCAAGTCTGGGACAAGGAATAGATCCAGCTGCACCTAGATTGCTCTCTGAGAAGTTTAGAAAGCAGGGAGGTCCTTTCTGAACTTCACAACTCAACGGGAGGGTGTCCCTGACAATTTTGTCTGACGCTGTCCTCTATGCAGTAAATAATCAAGTGTACCTTGCCATTGAATCTTGTTAAACCAATGTTGCATGTACCATTGAACTTTGTTAACTCACTGCTTTGTATCAGTAAAGTATCTTGTTGCTTCTCTGTAACGAGTAAAGTGCATGACTTTATACACAACCAGGAAAAGCAGGAACCAGTCTCCAAAGAAGCCTCTCTCTTGTGTGATGTACAGATATGTACAGAGAGTAGTCGAGTAGTCTACAATGACAAACACTTGAATCAGTTATTTAAATTTATATGATGTGACTGTCTACTAGGGAGGCAGAGGTTGAGGTCAGTTTGTTTGCCAAAAGCATACAATGACCCAATGGCTCGGATAGCAGCCTCAGGCCAAACATTTTCTCAGCCTGAGTTAATTCCCTGGTAGTTCTTCTGCAGCAGCTGCTCTAGGCTAGCATATTTTTAATATTTATACAGAACAGAACAGCTTCAACAGGAAAAGTTGAAGGAAGCTGAGGGCAGCATGTTAATCAGAACCCCTAAATCAGGGCTTCCTAAACAAGTTAACTGCAGAGATGCAGTTAGAAAAGCAAAATCTCAGGTTGAATTGAAATTGGCCAGAAATGTCAAAAACTACAAGAAAGGGTTTGTCTGGTATGTAAATAACAAGCAGAAACAAGGAAAATATTGGCCCACTGCTAAACAGGGGAGGTGAATTATTCACCAACAATGCTGAAAGGCAGAGGTTCTCAACACTTTCTTCACCTCTGTCTTTACCAACACTGTTAGGCCCCAGGCCTTGGGAACAAAAATCCAGGTCGATGTAAACACAAACCCAGCCTCAGTGAAGGAAGAGTTGATATGCAAACTATTAGCTTGACCCCTACAAATTGATGGGCCCTAATGTTATCCACCGAAGGGTGTTAAGAGAGCTGGCTGATGTCATTGCAAGGTCACTCTCCATAATCTTTGAGAAGTGGTGGAGATTGGGGCCCCTCCCAGAAGACTGGAAGAAGACTAATGTCACCCCCATGTACAAGAAGGACTTAAAGGAGGATCCATCCCTGGGAAAGTTATGGAACGAATATTCCTGGAGGCTATCACAAGTGGAATGAAGCATGTGATTGAGAAAAGCCAGCACGGATTCACCAAGCCTGCTCAGTTGATGTGGGGCAAGCGGTGGACAGTGTCTACCTGGATTTCTCCAAGGTTTTTGATGTAGTTCCCCATAGCCTCGTCCTAGAGAAACTGGAGAATTACAGTCTAGACAAGTGGTCTGTGCAGTGGGTGGGGAACTGGCTGACAGGCCACACCCAGAGGGTGGTGGGAAATAGCTCATTTTCAAACTGGCAACCTGTCACAAGTGGGGTCTCCCACGGACCAATACTGAGCCCAGAGATGTTTAATACCTTCATAAGTGATCTGGATGATGGGATCAAACATACCCTGATGAAGTTTGTTGATGATACCAAACTGAGTGAGGAAGTGGACACTTCAGAAGGGAGAGCCACCCTGCAGGAAGATCTGAATAGTCTGGAAGAGTGGGCTAATGAGAACATTCTGAAGTTCAACAATGACAAGTGTAAGGTCTTGCACCAGGGAAAACATAATCCAGGAGTGCAGCACAGGCTGGGATCTACTTGGCTGAGGAGCAGCTCTGTGGAAAGGGACCTGAGGGTCCTGGTAGACAACAAGCTCAATATGCGTGAACGGTGTTCTGCTGTGCAAAGAAAGCCAATGGGATGCTGGTCTGCATCAACAAGTGCATCACCAGCAGACATAAAGAAGTCATTATCCCATTCTACTCAGCACTTGTCAGGCCACACCTGGAATACTGTGTTCAGTTTTGGTTCCTGCTATACAAAAAAGCTGTGGACAGGCTGGAGAGGGTCCAGAGAAGGGCCACAAAGATGATCAAGGGACAGGGAAGCCTGACATATGAGGAAAGGCTGAGAGAACTGGGTTTGTTCAGCCTTGAGAAAAGAAGGCTTAGGGAAGACCTTACCACCATGTGCCAGTATTTGAAGGGTGGCTACAAAGAAGACGGAGACTCCCTTTCTACAGGAGACACATGGAAAAGATGAGGGGTAATGGGTACAAGTTACTCCTGGGGAGTTTCCGACTGGACACAAGAAGAAAATTTTTCACAGTGAGAACAATCAGCCATTGCAATAATCTCCCCAGGGATGCGGTGGATTTCCCAACATTGGACACTTTTAAGATTAGGCTGTGCTTTTGCCAGGAAAGGTTGGACCAGATGATCCTTGAGGTTCCTTCCAACCTTGTATTCTGACTCCATGATTAATATTCCAATATTCTGGGTTGAGTTTCTAGATCTGCAGAAACATTTCTGACAAAAAACACTTCAAAGATAGCATTTAAAAAAACCCAAAATCCAAACCCAAAACCTCTCAACTAATCATTATTTTCCAAACAAAAAATTTTGTACTAAAAATTGCACAAGCAGCTCTCCTCTTCACGTGTGGTAAGTAATAAGATCAAAGGCATACACTGACTGTTGGGACCTGCCTTGAGTAAGGCAATGTGCATAACACCCCATCACCAACACACACAATACTCAGTACTCCAGACACAAACTCTTCTTTCACAACATCTTTAATAACGACTCAAGTCCTCTGTCTGTCAAACACAACACCTGAAACCAAGGATCTTTTACTGCATAATTAATTTCACCTTACAGCAGACACTTGGTCAGGCGAAGCCTGCCTTAAAAGTGTCATTGGCAATTAGGGGTATATTCAGACATCTTGAACTTCTCTGAAATGGTTCATATAGGTGGGATGTGAACATCCAGAAACTGTGTATCCACGTGCCAGGTGGTTCATGCAGAACTATTTGAAGGGTTCTTTTTCCAACAAAATCCCTCTACCAGCAATATAAACCAGGGCACATTCTTCAAAGATAATGTGGACACTCTGTGTGACCAAATGGAAGTAAGACATCATTGTTCATCCTCCTTACCTCTGAAGAAGTGGGTTTGCAGTAGCCAGCTCCAAACACTAGATTTTCTAATGACATACTGGACTGGTCTGGTCCAGCCTCCAGGTTGCCTTTACCAAGCCATGAACCTTTCCCTGGACGAGCAAAACTAAAAAAAGAAAAATTGAGAAGAAAAATAATCAGAGCACTATTGTTAGAGAAGTCGCTGTTGTCTCAGTGCTATTTCCTTCCTTAGAAAATGTTTGCAGTTTTGTTTTTTGTGGTGGTGGTTTTTGCTTTTACTATTTCAAGCTGACACTGTAAGTCAACACATTTCCCTTTGAAAATCAACATTCTCCAGTATGCACTAGCTCACATGATGTCAATGGGGTTTGCTTTCTTGGCATTCAGTCCAGTGGCTTGTTATCTTTCACTCAGTCTTTTCTCTGCTGTCTTACAGATCTCTTTCCAGCATAATGTCTCAACAGTGCAACCTTTCCATCTATTCACACAGATAATACTCTTATCCAACTTCTCATCAGCTTGCATGTTGATTGATATAACACCTTTCTGACTCTTACCATATCACCCTTTCTCTTTTAATTGTGCACAATCTCTCTTTGCTATCATTATTCTTTATTGCTCATCCCAATCTTCTATTACAGATTGGATGTTTGGTTCCCACTTCTCACCCCATGACATAAGCTTCTGGCACCAAAATGACAGGACTTCAGCCCCAAAAAATGCATTTCCTTTTGCTGGGTGCAGTCCATTCATTTGGGATGTGTTCTCCCATACCCATGTGCAACATGAATTCACCGTTATCCAAATTCTTCCTCAAAAACCTGGTAGAAGTTAAGTTGTTTCAGTGCTGAGGTAATTACCTCTCAGTGCTGACTATTACGGTCACCGTGTTCCCTTCTGACTGTATCTGTATGTCTGCTATCTTACAGCATGAACCCATTAAGAGTGGAACATCTTGTCTGGAGTTTACTCAGCGTTGAGCCCACCAGAGTCCTGATGCATAGCTAGGGCTCTTACTCTGGATTAATCTGAGCAAATGTCTACATCCCAGTTAATGATGTAGGCTGCCTTTATATTTGCTGGAGAGGAGTTGGCATTTCCAGGGAATGAGTCATCTCTTTCTGAAGTAGTGATATCAAATAGGCCAGATGAATTTCACCCTCAAAGTGCTTATTTCTTATTGTGGACTATAAAGAGAGGCTAGGATGACTGCCTCATAAACAACTGAACTTAAGTGAGATAAATCCCACTGTTAGTCCCTGTGATAATGTGTGCTGTACATAAACTACATCAAGATTTCAAGAGAGAAATCAGGCTACTTGTGGTGAACACAATGAGCCAAATTACTGAGTCTAAGTGGTGATGTAAGCAGCCGTAAGTGTTCTTAAAAAGCATGTAGGAAAAGGTGGAATTGAAATAATGAACTGCAGAGAAAAAAGAAAAAAACATTTGCTGTTCTTACTCAGTGCAGAGGTATTGCCACTGAGTTTGCGCTACAACTTTCAGACTGGGATCACCATCCACAGGCACCTGATGCCCATCCAGGCATCCCAAATTACACCATACCCAGGAGACCTGGTCTCCTCAAAAAACCAAAAGCTTCCAAGATGACGAGTACAAAAAAATTTTAAACCGATAATGTGCCACAGGGCAATGCCCTTCATTCTGACAAAACTCTCCAATCTGAGATTATTCCTCTATGTGAATGTGTTTCACATGGCCATGTCAGTTCAGATCAGCCATAATTCATGGATGTCTGCACCTGATTCAGTTTTTAAGGACAGATAAGACTCCTGGTTGTTGTACAGAAACACACGACAAAAGAAAGGATACTTAAGCTAAGGATACTATCAAAAGAGAGGTGCAGCGGTAGTTGTTATCACAGAGATAACAAATGAGGCTCTTATGTGCAGGGAAACTCAGTGATGTGTGCAACATCAGAAAAAGAATCTCAAGCAAAATTAGGAATTGGACCAGTTTCAGAAGGTTAATCACAAATCCCTGCCTCACCTCTATGTCAAAACTGCTGTTTGTTATATATCACCTAGTGTTCATACACTGACGAAAAGCACATTTCATAAGGGGAAGGATGGTGTAGACCTGAGCATATATCTGGCCTTGCGTATGTATGTATTAATTTATGCAATCCAAGAAATTTCCAGCTGGCTGCTTCTAACAGCATGAAGTCTTTCTATGTGTTTCCTACATGCAACATTTAAGATAAAAATAAATAAATAAACTAAAGCAATTTCAAACAGCCAAGAGATAAACACTACTCTGAATAATTTCAGCTGTTATTGGATGATGTTGTCTGTCCCGGTTTGCTGGAAAGGCTCAGCAAGCAGAAATAAAAAATTATTTCTGTGGTATCAGAGAGAGAAGCTTAAACAAATGTTCTCTGCACACGAAAAACTCATTTGAATATTAGCAAAGCTTTCAAATGTTTTAAGGGAGAGAAAAGCACTTTTTAATGCCTTTTTTATTTATTTATCTTTTGCTTTTACAGCAGAGAAGGGATTTTAATCTGTTGGCTTTATGAAAATTGATTTCACATAGCACTAAAACAAAAACCTTTTTTGGGAAACCTGCCAAAATGTCATCTGTCTGTAGAGGGAAAGTTCAACTGGAAGGCTTACAAACTGTTGAGGTTTCCTTAATGCTTTCTGAAGTACATAATACTCGAAGACAATTTTTATTAGCAATAACAGGTTAATTTGTTACATCAAATTTTGTTTTCTGTATTTATTTTTTCCAATTATTCCTGCAAGCACGCTCATTTGTGTGAATCTTGAACCTTAGTTATTTACATGTCCGTTTGGACTATCTTTCTAATAGCATTGATCTAATATCAACATTAAGATTCTCATCCTATATGTGAACCTTAGCTTTTATTTGGAGTCAGGATGAAAAAGGTCAAAAGAGGTAATGTGTGCATATCCAAGAGAATGAACATGTGTGCAGAATTATTATTTTCAGTGAAAGAAACAGTTATTTTTTGCTTTTTTTTGTGCTGTTCTTTTGATGACCTTATCCATGAGATGTCTTTATCCTTCAGAGGAGTCTCACAGTTGTTACAGCAGCCATCTATGGACACATACTATAGTAAGCTGCCTTGTAAAGTCCAGTTTTTTTCCTATGGTATAGCCTGCAAGATATCAGCAATCAAAATTTAAGAACTCTCTGACTCAGAGGTTATATTCAAGTAATTATTTCTAGCAGTCACGGTTATCTCCTATGAATTTGTGTCCATGATTTTTTGATTTATACTTTTGGCCCCTGTAACATTTTTTGGAATGAATTGCACATTGTAGTATGTGCTGCACTTTCTGTTTGTTTTGAATCTGCTGTTGGAGAATTGAATGTGGCACCTCTTAGTTTTTACATGGCACAAAATATTAAATAATCATTCCCTGTTTTTTATCATCTGTGGACAATTCTCTAACTTGTAAACGAGATGACAGTTCCCTAGCATAAGAAATGGATTGGCCTTGATAAATGTTAATTCAGATGTGTTATTGAAGTAATTCAGAATAAATGCTTTAGGCCAGTTTAATAAAACATTTTAAGATTAAACTGCCCCACAATGAAATAACCTTTTTTAATTTTTCATTCACTTTTTTTCAAAATGAAGACGTTTTAGGTTTTTTGGTAAGCAAAACTTAATTTCTTCACAAATTGTAGTTTTCAGCAGAATGGGGCAAAAAAACCCACAACAGATTGGGATCTGAATGTTGCTTGGAAAAAACCCTGTCTTGCATTATGTGAAATGGTTGAACTGTAAAAAAACAAAACAAAACAAAACAAAACAAAAAAAACAAACCCACACAATCATCAGATTTCTAATGTCAAGAAATCTTGTGACTGAACCAGAAGTGGAAGTTCAGGAAGTGAAATTACATCCCACTTAGGCCAGATCCTATGGAGAAATCACCCTTTTTCCCCTCAGTCCCTTATGTATAAAATATTATTGATTTTAAAAATGAAAATAAAATAAGTCCATAGAAATTATACCCCTCAGAATCAAACTCTCACATCCTCTACTGAGAGCACTATTTGCATTTCACCAGGAACTTCCTTCTAACTCCCACAGATCAGGAAAAATGTAATTCATAACACTGATTTCCCTCAGTGTTTAACTCAAAACTTTAATATAGCTTTTGGCAAATTACTAGTGGCATGCGACCATAGGGTACATGGATGATCTGTTATTTATTTTTGAGAATAATATGCAGATATTTACAGATTGTGCTCTTCTAGACATGTTTCTCTCTTACACAAGGAGTTTCACTAAGGTTATAATCAGTGACTGTAAAATATCCTGAGCTTCTCGGGTAAAACACATAAGATCTATTAAAATAGAATCTGTAATAGAAACAGATCTCTCCCCCTAGATTCCAGAGTCAGGACAGAAACTGCTTTGAAATCTCTAGTGATTTTGATTGCTGGATTGCTGGAAAATGCTGGTTCCTTTGTCCTGAACTTAACCTTAGTTGCTATAAAACCTGAAAGCATATAAAATAGTGCGGTGATATTATTTTATGATATATTTTCATTTTATATGATATATTTTAGTTTTGGGTGGGATTTTTTTTTGCTTTTTGCTTTGGGTTCTTTTTTTTTGACAATTTGACTCAGAAATAGTCAGGGTTTCTTTATGACTTCTTGGCTGGTAGCTCAGGAGAATGGTAAGTCAAAGTAGAGGTTTATCTTTGCAGATATGTAACAGTAACAAATAAAAGAAAATTCAAAGGAAAAATCATCCAGTTATGCAAGAGTTCTTAGAGGAAAAAAATATAAACCACTATTCTTTTAATAAAGATATTATGGAAGCAATAACTCTATACTGCATAAATATTTCATTTTCTTTCTACAGATTAATTTATTTATTAATAGGATGTAAAAGGAAAATATGAAATTTACTACCATGAAATTTACTACCAAGGATTACATCTGTGGCAGTCTCAGATATAAGCTGCCCATAAGTAGGTGCCAGTTACACTTAGAATTGTAGAAAAATTGACCTGCATAGCCTGAACTCAGATTCAAGGTGCCCATGGTAGTACAGTGTGTGTATCACATACAGATATATCAGTAGTGCTTTTGAGGAACAGGAGGATGTCTGGGAATAAAAGAATTTAGGCAAGAGAAAATTGCTCAAGGATGGTCAGGGTTGGCCTGATTACTCAGTGCAGTGGAGCAGAGCAGAACTAGGTCAGGGCTGAAACCTTTAAATACTGTGTCTCTTTGATTCTGTTTCCTCTTCCCAGAGCATAACAAGCTCAAGGCACTGAAAAATTCACTATCTGTGTCTTGGTTTCTCTACCTGCAAAATTTGTATTATATTATTTCCCCATCTCAGATGCCACTAAGACTTCTTCTTTCTCATACAGTGAATTGTGCAAACAAGAGAAAACAGGTTTGCCATCTGCCTGTGACGAAGGATCTTGCTTGTCTGCAGCAATTGCAATTATTGCTTTTTTTCCCCCTTGGTGATTTTTGGGGCTTTTTGTCAGATTGAAAATGTTTTCAGCTGAAGCCGAAGAGCCAAAGTAAGACTGCAGATGCTGTGGCCATCAAGTGAGCTGGATTTTGCACCATCCTTAGACAAAGCATGTCTTTGGGGAGACCAGCCTGTACAGATAGTAGCAGCCTGGTGCTGAAACACAGCTCTTACATTTCCAGAAAGCTTCCAGGGGAAAAAAGTATAAATCACCTGAAGTCACCAGCTAAACTTTCAGTAGAAGACATGCCAACCAGATTCTATTGCCTATGCTGCTTAACAGGAAACACAACATATAGGGCATGGTTTTCAGTGTGGGAAAATACGTGTGTGTGGGAAACTATGTATTCGGGTACTTGTTTCAGAGATTATTTATAAGTTGTATTTTTACTTATAAACAGTAGCATGTGCTAACTCCTCTTGGGAAGAAGTGGTGCAGAGGTCTATGGAATTAATGAATCAGGTAACCATGGTTTTTGCTGTTTGCTTCCTAAATGAGTCCAATATATGAAAGGCACTGAGCTTGCCACATGCCTGAGACTAAGTAGACATATACACTACAGGCATGAATGTATGCTTTGGAAAAAGCAGAAATATATCTTGAAGTCTGAACTACGATGGAGCAAAGCACCTTTTCTAACAGCTGATGATAGGCTGATAACTGCAGGTTCCACTTTACAGACTGGACCAGTTGCAAAACAAGTGACAGGGAGGTAAGGGAGAAGTCAGTGCCTCAGGCCAGAAATCAAACCGATCTATACAAAACAGAAAACTGGAGTCCAAAAGCCCTGCCTCCTCCTCACCTTCCTCCTGCAACTGCCTACTCACAGTTAGCCTCGGGTTTAAGAGAATAAAAAAGGTATTTAAGCGGTTTGTGGAGGCCAGTACATTCAGCAGGGGAGTGCTCTGAAGTCTGAACATAGTTCACTTTTTCTGTTTATCTTTTGTCTGACTTGCTGGGATCATCTCTGTCATCCTCAGTAAAATGAGGTCGCCAGAGGCAAGCCCTTTACTTTCCAAAGAGAACTGTCCTTGCTGTGATGTTAGGAGAGATATGCCAGCTAACTCCTGCTCTAGTTTCTCCTCTATTTCTCCCATATCCCAAAAGTCTGAAAATACTTCTCCATGATCTGCAGCTGCCAAAAACATTCAGTGCAGACACCACCACCCTGCACAGCAGCTGTCACTGTGGGAGAGAAAGGGGCTTGGGGTCTGCAGCAGCACAGCTCAAGCCCTGTGGTTTGCAAGCAGTGGTGTGACAATGTCTTGATGCACCTGGTGGAAGGGTTTGGGTGTAGGGCAAGATACAGGTGATGGGAGCAGTGGTTTTGGTCGACACAACAGCTATCGCAACCACTACACCCTAAATCCCTGTTCTCCCCTATTATTGCACTCCTGCTTGGAAAACCAAAGTTTTGGACTTGTCTCCAAGTGGTCCAGCTTCCCCAGCCGCTTTTGGGACGATTTTTAGAGAAGTCAAAGAACTCTAAAGGTCAGCATGAGAATTTTTAACCAAAGTCTGGCTCACTGCTCTGTAAGAACAAATCAAAGCCAACCAGCCCCTTCCCTGCTGCTCAGTCCCCTCTACAGCAGCATTTCAGAGGGGTGCAGTTACCTAAGGAGCCAAGAGAGGACATGATCCAAGCCCCAAAGCATCCCACCATGCTCCTCATCCCACATCTAACCAAATATGATTGACGTAGAGATAACAGAGCTGGAGGTAAGTTGACTGTAGTTCTGCCTCATCACCTTCCTACCCAGCCTCTCACCTCCTTAGTAAATGTGTAAAGTCAGCAGCAGCTGCCATGAATCAGGATCCCACTAAAAGCTGATGGCTATAGTCTTTAGAAAAGCTGAATCACAAAATTTCCACCCAGAATCCTGCAAAGGATCCCAGAAACATGAAGTTCACTCATTCTCAGTTTGGTAAGAGGTGAGGACTTCAAAGTATCAAACCTAATGTCATATTTATTATATAACAATTATTAACCAGGACAAACATCAATATCAAAATGTTCACTTGTCAAAAAATAAAGGAGGTAGTGGAAGCACCCTGGCAAGGTTTGCCCAACAGGAGCTATTTGTGGGTATACATTACCCTGCAGGGAAAGGCCTGACTCCGTTTTGCTGGTTTCCCTACAGTTTTCACTTCTTAAATACAGACAACAGGGAAGAATTTTGGGAAAGAGTATCTAATTTGCCAACGGAGCTAACAAAATATGAAAAGCTGAGTCCACGGGGTATTTGTGAGCAGATAGCTGTGCTTCAGGCAAAGTTGTTTTCCAGGACAACTTCAGGACAGCAGTGAATTTACATAATGTATGATCTTTATTTTCAGGATACATCTGGAACTGTTGTTTTACATTTCAGTGTATGCACACGTGTAGAAATAATGTGTACACACATGTAAAGTATGTACTATGATGGGACAGTTCAAGGTAGCAAACTAAAACACAGTGAAATACTGCATAGATATTTTACCCAGAAAAATGTAACTATCTGGTGTTAATTTTTTTTCTATAATGTGACAAGAAAGACTTTCCAGTCATTCAGGTTCTATTGTGTTACAAAAATAAAGATCTGATTGTACAATTAAACCTTTTCTCTATGTTCCTAGTAAAATCCAATGATAAGTGATAAGCAAGAAAGCTCTGAGCTGTGAGAAAAACAAGTAAGTTTTAGTTGGCTGGTTTTGATTCAGAATGCTTGGAAGTGGTATTTCTTTTACATTAGTGTCTACACCCTGATTTATATTTAGAGAATGCATGATATAAAAACTCTTTCGTTTTGAATATTTATCAAGAAGAAGAGAAATCCTCAGTATCACACTTTAAAATTATTTTACTGGCTTAAGCAAATGAGACTCTATATTGTGTTGTCAAAAATCTGCATTCCATTGCATTAAGTAAAAATATTGTATACTTCATAAATGTCCACAAAATCATATTTTAAAGCTATAATAATCTGATTATGAAACAGTTGCTCATCATGCAATTTATGCCTAATAACAGTAACAAGTCTGCAGCCCCATTCATTAGACAATAACAAAGCACTGAAAACAATCATTAAGCCTGATAACTATTGTTCTTTCATCCTTTTATATAGTGGAACAATGGGCAAGCTATCTGAGCAAAATTATCTGATTAGAAGTAGTCTGTTACAATCTAATTCACTATTTAAAAAGTCTACACATAGCAGAAGAGAGACACAGCAGTTACCTGTATCTAAGCAGCAGAAGAAAAGACAGATATGTCAGTCTGATCTACAAATACAACTCACATCACTGTCACCACTCAACTTCTTACAATCTTAATTCATTCTATGACATTGTGTACAAGCAATGCCTTTATACAAATGGAGAACTGAAGCAAAGATGTATTAAGTCAAAACACAAAACCTGAGTAAAAAAGAGACTACAGGTTCATCTTTTCTTTCTGACACAGTGCTCTTGGCATAATATTTGACAAAGTTAAGAGTGTCCTGGTCATTTGGTAAACAGCAATGCCTTGTTGGAGTAAGGGAAGCTGAACGATGCTCAACAATTGTCCTGGTTTCAGCTGGGATAGAGTTAGTTTTCCTCCCAGTTACTGGTATAGTGCTGTGTTTTGGATTTAGGATGAGAATAATGTTGATAACACACTGTGGTGTTGATAAAACACTGTGGTGTTTAGCTGCCTGACGGGTTAAACCATGACAACACTGCATTTTGCTTCAGGACCAAAGTAGTTCCCTCCTTCTCAGTACTCTTTATCTCATGCGATGACAAGACGGGACGCAAAGTAAATTGCCAGAAAAGACCTTTACTTCCCCTCACCTGTTCTAAATATTAGAGGATATTGACCTCCAGCCCTGTTTTATTTGAAGGAGTTTTGAATTATTTTCTTGTCATTACGAATCAGAGAACATAAATCACACCTAGACCCCATGGCAGCTAGTATTATACTGCTGCATGGTTAAATCAGATGATGCTGCAAAGGAAAAATTCAACAGAGCCTTATCCAGTACTGACTCATGCATACCTCCTTCTAGCCATGTTATGAATTATGCTAATGCACAGAGGCCACAGATGAGATTAGAGTCCAATCGTCCTAAATGCCTTATAAAACAACAGGGGAAAAAAATGTAAATGCTCTTAGTTGCTTTTAGACTAAAGAGGAAAAACAGCCAAGGAAAAGAGAATTTTCACTTTCCTAGAGTTACAGATGGGGAATAGAGAGATTAATATTAATCAAAATTTCTGAACCTCTTCCCAAAGGTTTTGCTAGTTTTGATCAGACCCCAAGTGTCTTCTCAATGGAAGGAGCCTGTGTCAGAGGCTGGCTCTAAACCCCAATCTCCAGAATCCTAGCCCAGGACCAGAAAACTTGAAATTAAATTATCTTCTCTGTTTCTCCTATACATTAAGTGAATGAACTTTGAAGAGATATCTCCTCTGCCTTTCAACAGACATTTTTGTGTCCTTTACCTGATCAGAGGCTGGTGTAATGCTACCAGTGATGCATGCACCGTGACAGATATCACTGACAGGTGGAAATAGTCAAACATGACAGGAACATGGTGGTGCAGACCTCTCCGGGGGTGGAAATGAAGACACAGTGTGCGGCTGCTGATCATGGGGATCGCTGGAACATCTCTCAGCCTGGAAGAGAAAGAGGTTTACAAGGGTTAGTGAAAGTTTGAATTGGCACAGCCTATAACATGCTACAGGCAGCAGACTGGGAGATGACTTAAGGTGAATTTTTATCACTTCCCAGCTTCATAAGGGTTTACATAACTGATAAGT
Source organism: Strix aluco (assembly GCF_031877795.1). Taxonomy (NCBI): domain Eukaryota; kingdom Metazoa; phylum Chordata; class Aves; order Strigiformes; family Strigidae; genus Strix; species Strix aluco. The sequence goes on along the minus strand of NC_133931.1, from coordinate 6,031,791 downwards.
ATCTTGTGTTGTACTTGTGCCTACCATAAATGTAAATATAAATTAAAAAAAAAAAAAGATGTATAGATATATATAAATATACTGTATAAAAGAAAAATAGATGTGATGCAATTCTGGTTTCCCCTGGTGATTGTCCTTGATGTTCACCTATTTACTGGTTCTGGAGACATCAAGAACTAAGTAGCAGAAGGAAATGTATTTAGCAGACTGATCAGCTTATGTGAGTGTTCATAGCCAGGACAGCTCACTACTTGTGATTTTCATTGTAAGAACTATCAACTCAGGCAATCTGTGAGACTTAGAATCAGTCCTGTGTCAGAAAGAGCTGAAAATATTCAGATTACCTTTCCAGATAGCTGATCTTCTGAAAAAACTTTTTTCAAGAGGCAAAAAAATAAGAGTAGGTGAAGTAAGTGCAGAGAAACAATGTAAGTTGGACTGGCTTCTCCTTTTTTCAGTAAAGAAAAACCAAGCCAAACTTAAAGTTTGACTATAACTATTCCAGAATAACTTCCCCAGTGTGCAGTCAACCACAGAACATCTGAATCACCTATAGGGCAGGAGACTGAGATGTAAACCTAGAGCACGCCTAACCACATCCTCCCAATGCAAGTGGAACTCACTTCTAAAGAATTGTTTTTACAGCATTAAAGACTCTTCTGAAGCCAATTGTTTCCCAGAGGTAAGAAAACCTATGATGAGATGGTTGAGTATGGTGCATGGTTAGTCCCAAGAAGTCTTTCAATGATATTTGCAGAATATTCTTTTCTAAAAATCACTGCTTTTGTTTATAGTAAATTAGATTAATCATTCAGATGATAATAGAAACTAAAGTATGTGTTAGAGCACAATTTCATAACTTGAATATTTCAATTCTTTTTATTCTTGGCTATCACTTAATGTTTGTTTATCTCTCTTCTAGGCCCATCAGCATCACAGATGATGATGACTGATGGTCCAGTCCCACCTGCCTGAGAGAATAAGTTTTTGCTTTTTATATCTTGAAGATAAAGGAAGCATGTTCTTGAAACTGTTTAGGTGCCCTATGCATATGAATAAAATCACATGGAGACAGCTCAGATGATTTTTTTCATCCCCTCCCACCCCCCATAAATGCTGCTGAAGTCATTGGAAGCCTTTTCTGTGATTCAGTGAGGCTGAATAATGTCTGGGATCACACTTTCTGCTGTATCTCAGGAAGGGGTTCTACTCCCACTTCACCCAAGATTATGGAATCAAATACAGTTGGAAGAAATGAAATTCAATGGGAAGACTCTTTCCTCCTCAAATATAGAGACAGCTTTGGTTCTTAACACAAGAAAAGTGCTTAGCATGTTCATACAGCCATCTTCAGCCAGAAAATACTTAGTTGTCTCCTGAGATAAATTAATTCCTGAACCACAGCTCCTCCTCACATGGAGGTCAGTGATGATATTCCCTTTGACTTTAACAGCAGCAGAGATAGAGAAACACTTAACACCTTTGAAAACCTCACACGTAAAGGAGAAAAACTGATGTTCTTTTAAAGACAAGTATGAGATACACTCTTCAAATAGAGAGAAGAAACAGCAAGACTTCAACACTGAGGCAAAGGAAAGACTTTTCAAAGCTATCCCTTTTTGCAAAGGACTCTCACTTCATCAAAGTAATTTCCCAATTGAACAAACCCCTGCATTACCAATTGAGCTTTAAACCAGCACTTACTGTTGTTCGCTATCAGTAAAGTGCAGGTCCAGTTTGAGCTGAAAATCTGCCTCAGTCAATGCATCTTCCACCTACAAAAAGAGAAAGGCAAGGTTACTTTTATAAGTTGGTACCTACAACATTGAAGGCAAAAGTGGGTGCATTTGTCTGATAAGAGCAAAGACAAAAATATGCAGCAACAGCAGGACCCTGCCACAGTGGCAGAAAGGAGCAAATGTGACAGTAAGTCGAGGTAATTGCTGAAGGTGTCAGAGAGAACCAGAGCAGTCAGAGGTATTATCTGCTCCTGGGTGTCCTGTCATGTCAAAAAATTCACTCCAGACAAGAATAACCAGAGCACGTACAGCATTCGTTGGATACTTGTTCTTTGCACACTGAGAGTCAGCGGAGTATTTCTGACACTGCACTCCCTCATTGAGTACTCATTTGGGTTATCTTGTCAGATGAATGAGAACAAGGACTAGGTTTTCTTGGTTGAGAAATAGCCATGAATCCTGCTCATTACCTACTTGTAACTAACACAAGGTCCAAAGTTACAACTAAAAATAATCAGAAATGCCTCAAATAATTCTGACGATTTCCGATCCCTCATCATTAGCCTTTTAGTTTGTTTCTCAGCAAACTAAGTCTTTCCTGCCTCCCAGTCCTTCTTTGTAGCCCTTGACAGATTTTCATGGAGGAAGTTTGTCATTGATTCTCATCTAGACCATTTTCTTTGTAAAATTCAAAGGCTTTTGTTGCTTTTAAAGCTTCAATTAATGGAAGTTTAACTGTTCACTTTGTTGCAGGGTGCTGAGCATGTTTATACATGGTAGGATTCAGCTTGTCAAAAACACTGAAGATATCATGTGTGATCACAAGCTGGCTCACTGGTACCTTCACCTAATAGGTCCCACCTGCAAGATTACCCTTTTATTGTCAATAAAATACTTTAATTGGATTTTCTGAAACAGTACATGAAGCGCTCTCAGTTCATTCCCTTCACCTGAAAAGGACTGCATTGGATAACACATTCCAGTTTGGCACAGTTAAAGCAACTATAATCAATTGAAATAAATAAATTAAAACTGAAGAATGATTAAGCTGCCCAGCACTTTCTCCTTTGTTCCTTTGAAATGTCTGTTCTTCCCCAGCAATGTAACTTTAGTAGAATAAAAAAGTTTTTGTTTTTATCAACCTAAATTGAAAAGTGAACAAAAATTACTAATTTTATTACCAAACTAGTATTTTTCTGTGAGTGTAAGCATCCTTTGTTGTATACCAGAGTACAACAGGGAATGCACAGGAATGCAGGTAGAAAAGTAGAGCTGTTCAGTGGGGACAGGGTATTATAAATACAACTTCTTTTTTACCCAGCTTTTGCTACAAAAAAGGTGAGGTGAGACATCTGGGTTCTGTCTTTTGTCAGTGGGAAGCAACAAGCAGGTGCATACAGTGAGCTGACCCATCCTGAGGTACACATCCAAAAAGGACAGTTCATTTCTTCTTGTGCCTGTCTCTTTCCATTGACAATAGATAGAGCCTAGAGAAATACCTTGGTCTAGATACACTTGAATTTTAGATGGCTTAAATTAGGCAAGATGAAGTCTACTTTCTTGAGATGATTAGCACCTTCTTAACAACAGACTATACCAAAAATGCATTGAAAGCAATGTCAGAGGCACCTAGCCTGCTCTGACAGGTGTTATTCATAAGATATATAACATAAACCATGTTTAGCTACGTTTTCTAAAGGTGAAACTCCATCTACAGTGTACCTTTTTCTGTTGAAGCAAGAAAATTGAGAGTCAAGGATCGATTGTACTTTGACAAAATTATTGAAGACGTAAAATTTAAAACCTTCTGAAGTAATATGGTATTTCTTCCAGCATGACCACAGGCACAGAGATGTGAAGAGAAAATTCTAGCTTCTGTTTACTGAAAATGTGCTTTCTCTTTTGTGTTTGTCTCAAAACACCTGGAAGTATGTCTTTCAGAAAAAAAGACTTTTCCTTCTTAATGAGTTGTTGTCTCTAAAAATCACAGTTGCTGGCAGTTGCAAAGGAAATAATCATTATTGAAACTACATTCTGAATTTAAATTAAGAATTCAACTCAAGTATAGTGCTTCAGACAAAGCAAATCTCATCCTCCAACAGAGGGGATGAAATTTTGGGTCTGTGCCTAATACTGATGAGCACCTGCAACTGTCACTGAAATCTGAGTCTCTGTTTAAAACAAGTTCAATAGCTAGTGACACTAGCTCAAAACACCTTGAGGCAATGAACAGATGTCTGAGAGACTCAGAGATATTCATCACTGCATGGGGTCATGCATTAACATGCAAGTATAGGATATTTTTAATTCCAAAACTGTATTGAAATCAGACTGCTCTGAATAGTGTAAAAACCCACATAGAATCAAATCACAATTCTCACTACAGAGATTATATGTTTTCTTTTTCATATTGGAGATATAAACATTAAGACAAGTAAAAACTGGACTCTTTGAAAGTTGTTCAAAAATCACTGGACTCTTCATGAGAAAATATCATTAAAAGGCTTATGCACATGTTGAGATACAACAGAATTACTCACAGTATTACATGACACAAGTTACTATATAGCTTTGATACCTGCTGGACTTCCCTGTGTCATACTTTTTTTAAAATTTATTAGAACAACAGGTGCATAAGATCCTTTACATGGGGAAAAACAAAATGGCCTTGCCATAACTCATACAGAAGAGGCACTGAAATGTCTATCATACCTCAGTCTCCTGTATGAAATAATATCATCCTTAAATGAAATACTGGTTGTTTATTTTAGCACTACCGGCACTATTTTAGTGTTTTCCACAATTATCATTTACAGACTATATAATTTTCCAAAGGTTTGATAGACTATCAGATTTATTTTATTTTTTTTTTGTCTCCTGAAGACAAGTTTTAAATTTTCACACCAACCTACTTAAGAAATTAGCCTGAAAAATTTCTCTGGAATATAATTAGCGTTTGACTGGCTAAGCCAAGGAGGATCCTCCCAGATATTCTGTGAGTGGTCTTCCATGTTTTTTATGAAGTTCTTTGATCTCTCAGGTGTGTTAATGATTAAAACTGCAACTCATGAAAGATAAAATAAAGATCTGTGTTTGTGGAATTACATTCATATTAAACAAGGAATATTATTCATTTCTGTAATATTCCATACACCCCAATGAAAGTAAGGGAAATTCAGAGCATCTGCTTCTGGGAAATATTATTACATTTCACATGCTGATCTTATCTCTAGTCAAAAATAAAATAAGTAAAGACAGTTCTGAACAGAAATTTCGTAAGCTTTCTTTGAAAGAGTACATGTATTTCATTCTTTTTTTTCACCTTAAAATCAAACAAGACTGAAAGTAATTTTGTAATTTCTCATTTGATTAATTCTTCATTGTTTGCATCAGCTTAATATTACTCTGCATTTTCTCATAACATCATTTTGTGTCTTGTGGAAAGTAAGTCTGCAAATTCAGTATCCTGTTCTCCTTTGCTGGGGTGTGTCTACATTTCCCCCTAGTGCTCCTGCCTGGGGCCTCATACCTTGTGCAAAAAGACCCCATATTCATCTGTGAGCACACACAATTTTCTAGAAGGTGCTGTCCAGGGTTCAGGCAGTTTTCTAATGTCTGCCTCTCTTGCTAAAAGACTGCACTGATAGGGAGATGCATTTTATTAAACATTGTTTGGAATCTGTATTATAGAAAGCATTTGTATATGAAAAGTATAAGTATTTTATACAATAAAAAATAAATACAAAGCAAAGCTCTAATTTCTGTTGAACCAGCCTGGAATCAAGTGCATCATTTCAGTTTCAAATTAAATTTTTTGGGGTTTACATTTACATCTTTGGTTTAGCTTTTAATAGCTGTGATAATACTTATAACTGAAGTTTCCAGCATTCTTGTGATGTACTTCCATAATATTTAACCATTTTGCTAGAATGTCAGACTGAATGATCTGGATGTCCCATCTCACTTAAATTTCTCTGGAAATTACAAAATCTAATATACTGTGATATCCCAGCTTGCCTTACTGTCCTCTCCCTGCTACTAAATTGTCCCTGAGTGGAGCCAGCAAGCCAGGAGACAGACAAGTTACCTGTTTTATTGCTTGATGAAAGAGGCAGATCTCCTTCTTTAATAACAATGAAAGCAAAAGCTTATGAAAATAAATTAGACTTCTTTGTAACACTAAAGGCTGTCTCAGCCTGCAATATTGTTTCCTATGAATTCAAAGGATGCTGCATTCTGGGATAATATAGAAAAAGGCATCTAATAAACCAGAGAGTTTTAAAGCACTATTTATATGGTGAAAGGTATGCTCAGTGCCACTTCCAGGTGGATAATTGAGGCTTCCTCCATTTAATGACAGACAAAAAAGATGTATTTTCATATTTAAACTTATCTAGGGTTATGCAAGAGGAGGAGAAAAAAAGAAGAAAAAAAGAACAGTAGCAAATAATCTAATCTGGACATGTATATTGTTTTTTGTTGTTTGTTTTTTTTATCTCAGCAACCTATCTCATCAACAAAACTACTGAACTACCCTAGCACCATGAGGAGAAAGCATATTGCTCCCTTGCTGTAATATTTGATAATTCCAGCTCTGACAGCAGAAACTACATGGAGTATATGAACTCTACTTTCATTACCCAGTCTAACTTCCTTGTCTATTTATCATTACTTCCATTTACAGAAAAAGCAGCAAACAGATCCTTCACCCTCAACCAAAAAAGCTCATGACAGCACACAGTTGACACCAAAAGGACTCACATCTGTTGTGTGTTAAATAAGTTAACAAGTTATGAATAGAGACAATATTTAAAAAATTTTACAAATCTCTAGGTGTTTTACAAACACCACATTGCAAGGATCACAGCCAACATATGAGATTATGTTAACCAACTCTCAACAGTTGTTGTGGATATAGTAGGTACCTGATGAGAATGGTCCCCAGTGGAGTGGCACACTTTGGTCACTCCCATATTTATATCAAATTTGTAAAGTTGTGGAGGACAAGACATCAGAGCATGAAAAAGAGGCCTGGGAGCATTAAGCAGAAGTGAATTGTGCTAATCATTTTCTCAACACACAAAAAAGTTTTACAGACCTTTAGTTTTTGCATTTGATTCTTCAGAGTGTCTTCAGCAGCTCATCTGGGACCAACAGACCTGTTTATCCTCTTATTCTACACCCATGAAAACCCAAAGCAACTTCATTATACAGAGATAAAGGCATTTTCTCTGTGCAAAACCATTCTTTATGTACAGAATTGGGCAGCTGTCCTTTTCCCAAGGGCTCTCCTATGAAAAGACAAGTGTGATGCACACAGCACATCAGGAGTCAGAATGAGTTTTAGCCGTAAGGAATCTTGTGGGATTTTTTTTTTTCATTTTGTGAGATGCACAACTTTCCTGAATATTAATGCAAAAATCATCAGAAATCATCCTGCTCAACACAGCGGAAACTGCTATAATTTGAGGGGAGGGACTTTTAATCAGACATATTCCACTGAGGAAAGATAAAATTAATATTCAATTAAGCATGTTGGAACATTTTACTAATGAATATTGATAAACCTGCATTTAGTAATTTTTCATGTAAGCACAAAACAACAGTTCTAGAGAGGAATAAATTGATGACACTATGTAAAAAAAAAAAAAGAAATCAAAACACTAAGAAAAATGTGGGAGGGAATGGGAAGCATGTGAAATAAGCTTAAATTAGGTTCTCTAGCTGTTTTAATTTAGTTCTATATATAACCCATGTATATATGGGTTGAAATAGGATGAAACAGAAATTTTAAATCTCTTCATGTTCAAATAAAAAGTTATACAAGGAAGGACACGTGAGCATCTCTGGCCCCAAGTTCAACACACAGCATTTGATTCACACTGGCTGCATAACATGTTCTTGACGACATGTTGATTTTGCAAAAACAGCTGATGTTATGTGTCTCTCATTATCACTGAGAGAAAGTACCAATGCCATATATTTTGTACCAGTCTTTGGGCTGGCAACGCACAGCGATGACATATTGGGACAGGCCTGAGTACCATTCTACTATGAGACTTTCTCCCCTTTCTCTTTAAGGGTCCAGTAAAACAGTACTCTCCATACTCATAAGATTGCTCCTCTTTTAGCTTCTGGGAACAGGAGTTATCACTGGAAGACATTAGACATCAGTAAGAGGAAGCCCTGCAAGATAGGTGGTTCAGATCATGTACTTCTGTGGGTGCTTATGTTGGCTGGAGGAGTGGATGCTGAATGGGGACAAGGATCTCAGCATGAACTCATCCTAGCTGAGACATGACAGAGAGCAAAGAGGTTGTGCATGGACTACAGGGAGAGTATGCTCCAGCAACTCTGCCATGCACTTCTGCAATCAGGAGCACTAAGAAGAAGGGTGAGGAGACCTCTGAGTGGTGGAAAGGGACTGTGTAGGTTGGTCACAGTACTGTCATGTAGCAAAAACCAGCCACAAGGAGAGAGGAGGAGGAGAAGATAGCAGTAATGGATGGTAGGAGTAGAAGGTGGTCCTAGCAAGATTCAGAAGAATCCCAGTTTTCTTAGGTGAGGTTGATCTACCCAGATATGTAGAATGAGTGGTCTAGTGCACGAATGACAAATTATGGATGATACACTTGAGTTTCTGATCTACTGATTTACCAGTATACGTCAACATCTTATTCCACTGGAAAGCCAAGGTGTAGACTACTCTTCATAACAGGCACAGAGCAAAGGTTCTACCTGACCTAATGCAGATGTTTATAGTGTCAGCATTTACAAATAAACAAATGACCCGAGGCACCCTTGTCAGCATAAGTAATGATGGGTACAAGACAGTCAATCTCCTTCTAATGCAGATGCTGGTATTGGTCAGATAAATCATGCCTTTACCTCCACCAGCTAGATTGATGAGACCTATGACAACACAGGGACCCCATAACAGCTTCTCAGTTTGAGATATCTGTGCAATAAACACCTAAAGTTAGGTAAAAGGAATTCTAGCCTTCATGGTTTTTATGTGCATCCCAAGACAACTCACCCTTTCGCCATCCAGAAGCAGGTGCACTCTGAAGTTCATTGATTCATTAAGAATGATCTCTTCGTTTCTGTACAAAATCTGAAATATTCTGCTGTAAATGTTGTTTTCATGAACACAGGCTGAGCAAAGGCTGGAATCACCTGCACAAAACACAGACAGACTCCTGGTGTGATTTCTGTAAGGAGACTATTTTTTCTCCGATGTTTTCACTTCAGGATTATCTAGGCCAGTTGTATTAGTACTTGTAGTTAAACACTTGCATTCTTGATAATTAATGGTAATGCAGCAGATTGTTTTGGGTTGCAGGTTCCCAAATATGGTATTTAAAGAAAATAAATGTTAAACTGTAGGCAGGCTGGATTTCAAAATGAGAATAGCTGACCCTGTGACAGCACTTACCCTATTAACTTTATTTCTAATGAAAGCTAAAGCATCAAATGTTTTCTGGGGAGGTTTGCTACCCAGCACCTTGAGGACTGTCCGTGTTCACCTGTGAAATTTCATATTTTATCTGAAATGAGCATCTTTCAGAAGAGGAAGTTTTCTTGTCATCTCTGGTGCTCCCAGGAGTTACTACCTGGGAGGAGGGACAATAGCCAATAGCAGATCTTAAATGTAGAGTCTGGAAGTGTAGAGGTATCTTAAGTTAAAATACAGAAAAAGAAAAAAGTAGCCATTTTTTCAAGATGCCAAAAGTCCTGCAGGGCCTTGACCCATGTGAAAGCTGCCAGTTTGGCCCATACAATTGGGATTAATCTGGAGAACTCAAGAACCAAAACTCTAAGCTTCTCCACATTGAATTCAGACAGTCAATAGATTCATCTGTGTGCTGATGTATCACATCACCACAAATGAACTTCAGACAAACTCAGGTGGGATTTGTCCTTCCCAACTTTTAGGTACCTTCAGTGTATGTATTTTGCTTGGTTACAGTGGAGCCTACAGTATTTAAGATATCATTCATCTGACAAAAAAAAAGAAACGCATACTTTAGATCGAGGCAAATTTTTCTTGAAGCCCACTGCTTATTGAGTAATTTTCTTTCACTAACAGGAAAACAATGTGATGTGCTCAGCTGTACAAACCCACATTGGAGGCAACAACATGTACTACAGTGAATTCCTTCCAGAGGAGACTACAATGACCATGTGACCATTTAATGAACCAGACACCTGGGTCAGATACTTTTAAGTTGTGTCTTGGCTGTTAGTCAGAATCCCCTGCTAATTCTACTTTTATAGCTCCTGAGCAACAACTTCTTTCAAAATTTACTCAGAGCTAGTCCCTTTCCATCCTTCAGTGCTGTAGGAATCTGAGCTTTTGAAATATAGTCCTCTAGCAAATGGTATTTTGGAACTCTCCTGAGAAGGTGTGCTTAAAGCAAGTGTACCAGTATCAGTCCTTCAAAGAGAGACAGATCTGTGATCATTATCAGGAAGCCAGAAGGTACCTGATTTTTACAAAGAATAGTTTTTCAGAAGGTAGTTATTGGAATTTGGGCCTTTGTAGAATTGCTTTGAGTCCATGAGCTGTGGTGAGATAAAAGTCCAGGTCAGAAAGTCTTAGGAACTGCTGGTTTGTCAAGAGTTTCAAATCAGGACAGGTCTATTCTGCTGTGTTAAAGCTACTGCTTTGCTTTTCAGTGCAGAAACCATACATAATTTGCAATCAGAAGTCAGTGAGTCAAGACTGACAGAGGACTAAGGATTTCCCGAGATAAAGTTTGGTTAGGGGGAAAAAAATAAAAGAAGAGAAAGGACTTTAAGGAAAAAAAAGTACTAAAGGCCCCAGTAGACAAGTAAATGGAGTTTTGTCATTATAATGATTAGTTTTTGTGGCGCCGGTCTGCTAAAACTAGAATATTGCAAAGAAGTACCTCCTCAAAAAAAAAGAAAAAGAAAAAAATCATGTGGGGCAGGAGGAAGAGTTGATTAAATACCAATTAGACCAATAAGACTTGAGCTAATTAATTAGCAGACCATAGTGTGGTCGTCCAGACTACATTCAAATAATTTTCCTATTACTGACTTTTACCAAGCACACCCAGGAACAGCCTAAGTGTTTCGCCCGGCTATTGTCTTCCCATCATACATCCTGCACATTAGTTATGCATAAGTCCAGGCAGCCTAGATAAATACACATTTATTTCTTTGTGCTGCACCAGTTAGGCTAGAATGTTTCAGCCTGATTAGCTCTTCAAAAGCATGCAGTCATATTTATTTTAATTTAAACCTCATCATATTAGAGACATGGCAAAAATCATATTAGAGGTATAATGCATTCTTATTCCTAGCTGGCAGACAAAGGAAGCTTTATGTTATTTGATTTGGATATTGATATACAGGTACTCTGCTAGGGTGGAAAGTTTAATGTCATTTTCTTTTCAAACACACTCCTGCACAGACCACTCCTACTGTGTAATTGCTTTAGGAGCTAGTTTCCAAGGTGGCATAAAGAATCATTTCTCTTGTTGGCAAGGTCGAAGTCAAAGACATGCTACAATGTTGAGGGTTAACTCAAATCAGTGTGAGTGAATACGATACTACAGGGCCAAAAATTGCTCATTTTTAAGCAGAGAGCGCTCCTTTGCAGAGATTTGGCAGAGAACTACAGCAGATGAGTGCCTGATCATCTCCTAAATACAACCCATCCCTGACTATTTCAATGACCACAGCCTGCTTCTTTCTCTCTTAAAGTATGACATAAGGCTGTGGCAGGAGTTTTCTCAGAGGAGTGCTGGCAGCATGAAGATGTCTTAGTAATGCTGACAGCAATGCAGGCATCCTGCCTCTCAAAGCAAAGGGGAACAACAACATCTCCACAGATATTGCCCTTCAGGCAGCAGCACTCACTGACATATTCTGTGCTTTAAGGTACAGAGAGGACCAGGCTGTATACTGTACTTGAGCTTCTTGCACTAACAAGTGGTACTGGCACCAAACATACTCTTCCTTAGTCTACTCCATGAAAACATCATCATCCTGGTAACTTTTACAAACTTCCCCTTGTTCCTGGGATACCTTTTGACACTCACGTCTCTCTAAACCCACAGCAAGGAACTGATGGATAAGTGACCTGTAAACAAATTTGTTACTTATCTTCAGCCTAATTTAGTGAGAATAGAAACTATATTGTTCTGATGACCACTTCCAGTAGGAAGGCACTGGGGGCATGGTGGTGGGTGTCTGTGGCAGATGTACAAAAGCCCCTGAAGAATGGAATAAAAAAATTTAGAATAGACTTAGAATAGACTTAGAATAGAGTAGAGTAGAGTAGAGTAGAGTAGAGTAGAATAGAATAGAATAGAATAGAATAGAATAGAATAGAATAGAATAGAATAGAATAGAATAGAATAGAATAGAATAGAATAGAATAGAATAGAATAGAATAGAATAGAATAGAATAGAATAGAATAGGTTTTGCATAATGCCTCAGAGCATATAATGAGAATTGGGATAGGAAGTGGAAAGAAGTAAGCAATGGATAAGAAAATCTGGTTTAACATATTCAGGAAAAAGCACTGGAACCTGAAGGACACCACCAAAAATCATAAAACCCTGCAGAGACATGTGACATCTGATCAAACTCACTTAACCATAGCTTGGCTGTTGGTAGTAGGTTTAATCTGATAAAGTTGAAAATGAAATCAACTTTAGTTGACTAATGTGCTACTCTATTTGTGTTTTGAAAGGATGTGATATGTCAGGATAGCTTGCCCTTCTACCTGAAGGACCCACTGGTACATCAACTGAAAGTATTGCCTGGCCAGACTGGCAGCATCCCTCAGCTGGTGCAAAGCTGATTTTTGCTGATTTTCAAATGTTTTCATTTGTGTTATTTGCTCCGGCAGCACCCTCACACCGCTTCCGTTTATGTGAGGAGAGGAAGACATTTCTAGGGAAAAGTAATCAAAGTTGTTGATAATATTCTGCAGTTCACAACTGTTCCCCCAACCTTTCTAAGATCCTAATAAACACACCAGATAGATCAGCACTCCTTCTCCCAAACTCACTGGCCAGTTATTCCAATAGTCCTCTCCAGATATCCCACTTTCTTCATTTGTCAATAGCATTCCTCCTTTGCTTTCACCATGCATAAATTATCTCCCTTCTTTCCTTTAAAGCTCCTTTATTTGAACCTTCCTTTACTCACTTTTATTTTGTTTTAACCTCTATAAAAATAGTTTGAGAAGTTTCATAGTTGTTCTATATCAATAACATTTCCAGGGAGCAAACAAACAATGAACTCACCTTGGCAGAATCAACTGTCAATGACACATGCATATCTCGCCCTCTGATTTCTATCAAGGAGAGAGTTTGAAACGGCAATATCTTGGTGTAGCTAAGACTTGATGATGAATGATTTTCCCAAAGTCACCTAAGTCATATGAACCCTTGCTATTTGCAAAGCAGTAGGACTGGACAGTTTTTATACCCTCTGCAATCTGTTTGGCGTGTAAGTGATTAGCATGCTCTAATCTCCACAGCTAGATTCTTTCCATAATTACATTTTCAATTGTGCTTTCTCCTGAGGTCTATAACTGCCAAAGAAAACTGGAATAAATGTCAACCAACAAACCTTTTCAAGGATGGTAGGCATCCCAGTCTGAGGCCCAGATTTGCCCAAGAGTATTGGTGTAATCTCACCTTTGAGAAATGCTGGAGTTTTGTTCATATTTATTTTTTCAGGCCTTTAAAACACGTAAATGCCTAATCGTACAGCCCCTAACTTGGAAATCTTGCATGAGGTAATGTTCCTATGATAGAAGGGTACCTTCAAAGCCGTGAGTGAAAGGCAGTATGTTTTAGAGAGTTTCTGAAGAAAAAACAACAGTTAGAAAGGAAGAGGTTCTCCATTGTAATAATACAGAGACTATGCACAGCAAGTGTGATCACCATTACATCACTTCGCATTACTTTTTAACTCTGCTTCCAACAGGTACCAGAAACATGAAGAAAGCCTTGGAATTAGGTCCTTGGTTTATTTTAAAATTGACTACCTTGTTAAGAATAACTTTAAATAATGTTAAATTGCGCTACACAACAAGTAGCATGAGACCCAAATGAAACACGAAAAACTCCAGAGGAGAACTCCTTCACAGCAAATTTTCTCCTATACAACTTTTCTTTTAAACTTGCAGGATTTGACTACATCTTTGCTGAAAATGACAGGGGAAAACATCCTACTTACACCCCTCCATTACCTACCTCTTCTTTTAGTATACTTCAACTTCTGAGTTTGACAAAGAAAGAGCAGAGATAGTATTTACCCTGAATCTGTCCTTTATTCAGTAGCCCAGAGAAGTAAGATTAATTACTACTTTTTGAAAATAAGGAAGGAGGAAATGTGACGTTTCAGTCCTGTCACTCTGCTGCTGGAGAGATTACATTGTTTCCTATCACGCACACAAGGCAGAGAACAAAGTCATATCTTTTTATGCTAAAAATAAAATTACAACTCCAGGGAATATGGCCTTTTAGAAAGATGACTTCAGGTTTACATCCTGCTTTCTCCAGAATTATCTCTACGGTTTATTGAGCATTGTGTGAGAGGTCTAAAATGAACAGGGAGTGATTATAGTCAGGAAAAAATCCATATGGAAAACATATCTAACTTCAGATCTAGCCTCTTTAATGCTTTTATGACTACAGCACTGGAAACAAGGTAATTACTCAATTCGTGGCAACTTCTTGAATCTCTCTTGCTGTCTGAGAAAAGCAGAGTTATTATTCTGCTGTTCAGATAATAGAAAAGCAGTGTTCTGCTAAGTTTTGTTTTAATGAAAGAGATGCTCTTCTATAACATGGGGAAATCAAGATGCTGCAGTTGTAAACGGAGCCTTACTGTAAATATTTCTTTATGAATAACAGTTCACACTTAAACATTTGTATTTCAGATTAATTCAGAGCCACAAAAAGCATATCATAGTGTCTATACTTGGGTTCACACAGAAGAAAATCTCAGAGACATATGATACCTTTAAATGTAGATGGTTCATTCTCCCAGGTCACTCGTGCACAGACAGATGAAGGGCATTGCAACACACTCACTTGAGAAAGAGCTGTGAGCGTTTTGAAACCTTCCTACCCACAGACCTTATGTTACTACCCACGCAGACATGTTGTGTCAGCGGTTCATGTGATCTTTCCTAATCTGCTTCAGCGGAAAGTCAACTGTTGGTAAATCACAGCAAAAGGCAGTTTAAACTGAGCTAGATGTCCTTAGCCTGAAACAAATTGGAAGCAATCATATAGTCTATTAACATAGGTGAATGGGAGGGAGATAATAAATGGTACAGATAGTATTGCCTTTAAAATATCAGTCTGGACTAGCTGTAGCCCACCTACCGGTAATCCGAGTGATCTCCACAGCACACATCATTCTGGTTGCTAGTCATAAACATAACCCAAATCTATTTAGTGGATGACTATCTCCCTCATCCATGCAAGATATACATTTCCAGCTGTCCTGTCTCTCAGTCTTCTGCATCTGAAATTCCCACTAGCCTCACAAGGAGACTTGGTTCTTGTTCAGAGTCCCTACAAAATATGGATTTTCTAATTTCTAAGTAATTTCCTTGCCATCTAATTTATTCTACTATTGCCAAAATTCTTAAACACTTGCAGGCCATACTAATTTTTCTGGTTTTAAGAGAGAATTAAGACATGTGGGTATTCCTCGAATGAACAGTATGCCATCTTGATAGAATCTAAGCACTGTACTGCAAAATATATCCAAAGGAGACCATAAAATCTTGTACAAATATCCCTGTTTATCTAACTTTCTTTTTTTTTCATTTACCATCTGTTGGAGCCATATGCCTTCTTAAATAAGAGCTAATTATAGGTCTTCATTGCAACTAATCAAATAGTGGTAACTGTTGCAAACTTCAGCTGGAAATTCCATTTCTTCTTTATAAAAATTCCCCCCCAAACCAGACACTGGTTGCCTTTCTCTGGTTTTCTGGACTTGGGTACACAGTAGTTACAGTTGATGCACACATGTCTGTGTTAACATACGGGAGAAATTCATAACAAGCTGGAGAAATAATAAGAGCCAAAGTACAGCTCCCGCCAAGTACATTAGAAGGGGTGACTTTGGGACAGAAAGTGACTGTGTCAAATAAATATCCACTGACGTGTACTGTAGCAGAGCTCTTGTGTTTTGAGATTTCCTTCACTGCCCCTGTACTGTTGTAGTGAATGAAAGAGAGAAAAGAAACAATCCTGTCACAAAATTATCTGGCTTTCAACACTGAAGAACTGAAGCAAAGAAGGATCCAATACTAAAATTAAATTTTGGAAGAGAGATTCCAGCCCATTTAGAGAACAATAAATCACCTAATGAGCTCAGAAAAGACAAGATTTCACTTTCATGTCCAATGGACATTTGTATAAATGTCCATTTGTATAAATGTCAATTTACACCATTCAGGCAAATGTTTTATAACTGCCTCCAGTGTCAATGTCACTCTGCATTGCTGTGAAATGTGAAAGGACTGAAGGATAAAAATTAATTCAGTCCTAAATATGGCAAATGAAGAGTTGAAGTGCCTTTTAAAAACCCCAAACACTAAATGGCTCTTTCAGCATCACAAGACTGTGGCAATTTCAGACTGTCATGCTGACCTTCCAGGATGTTAAGAACTGCTCTGGCAGAAATTATAATTTTTTTAAAAAAAAAAAAAAAAAGGAAAATGGAAATAGTATGTTTAAAGTTAATTCATTCCAGCTATCAAGCAGGTAGTTGTTTCCCATTATAACTGCAACAATCTCTTTGTGTAAATGAGTGGTGCATATTGAAGAAAGAGAACACTTCCATTACTTCCATTTCATTTCAGCTGGTCTCTTCCTCTGGCTACCAATGGGACAATTTCCTTCCACTTTTCTCGCCACTGCTCACATGATGTTTCAACAGCTGGAACACCACAGATTTTTAAAAATCCAGATATGTAAGAGATTAAATACATATAAAAAATGTGAATATATGTACTTTACAGACACTTCAAGCATGGATATAACATTAGAACCCACATGTTATTCCCTCAGTGCCACATAGCATATCTGGCATCATCTCAGCAACACAACAGCAACTCAATCAGAAAAGTCCTGAGCTAAAATCACAGACTTTAAGTCAAACTGGAAATTAAAGATTTCCCAGATGAGGCTGTAACACTTTCAAGTCCTCTGATCAATGGTATGGATTAGGAACTAAATGCTCTTCTAATGTACTATTGTGATGCCTGCTGCGTTCAAGAAGGTGATGGATGGAGGTCATACATTTACCAAACTTTTATCTTCAGTGTAATTGCCAGTTGCACTTTACTCCGAGTGTAAATAACTGCACATTAAATATGTAAAACATTTTGTGACAGTCTAATAAAATATCTGACAATAAATCTAATTTGTCAGATATAAGAGGTAGTCCCTAAGATCGCACTGTAAAGTAAAAAGCCTGAGGGTTCAGAGTGAAGGACCTCAGACTCCCGATGGAAGAAGCCGTCCCTGCTGGTTAGTGTTTCTGAAAAGCCAGACAAGTTATTTACGTATTTAAATACAGGTTTCTGGACCCCACTCTGGATCACAAAAGTTAACACACAAAAAAGGCTTCAAGGTCCTATAGTTTTTTTGGTCTTTGTGTATCATACCAGTCAGGAGATCTTTCATAGCCTTTCTATGATCAGTCTTCAGAGTTAAGTTAGATACAAGAGATCTGGTTCCTCAGCTGTAGCAGATGCAGCTGAGGATCTTTCATTCTACATTCTGCAGGTTCAGTTTCTCATGTGATGTTCAAGGTGGGTTTGTCACATCCGCACTTGCAAGGTGATCCCTCTATATTATGTTCTTCCTCCACATTCAGGTGGACCTGATCAGATCCCTTGCTCATTCAGGAGAGACCTGATCCTAGTGCCCAGGTGGTCTGTGATTCTGACCACTATGGTATTGGTATTTGTATGCAGTGCAAGAAAGGGTAGAAACACATATACCTCCTTATCTGCCCATAAAATGGATGTCAGAACTCACTGAGTTCCCAGGGCAAGATAATCAGATGTTCCTCTTCTGAACCCAATTCTTTCCACAAATTGCTATGCAATCTTTGTTCTGGAGACATTTCACATGTACGGCACTCATTTCTCAAGGCAAAGAAATACAAACCAGCCTCCAGAAAGAGTCAATGTGATGGAGATTAGCACAATCATACCACAGGTAAGTGATGCCAAAGCCTCATATTTTCAACACAAGTGTCATCACAACCCTTGAAGCAGACAGGTGGTACTTACATACTCAAGAAAAACTGTATAAAGATGATTTCGTTCATTTACTAAAGAGGCTAAAGGAATAAAAGTTTCACCTAAATTCTAACACATGTGCACACAAAAACAAATCATAGTTCCATTTGCTGAAAAAGGGTTTCTGTTAAAAATATAAACAATATCATTATAAAGTAGCTTGTAAATAATTAAACTATATTGCTTATCTGTAATAGGAACTGTTTCCATATAAACCATAAGCTCAAATGAAACCCAAAATGTTCTCCTCTATGTTTTGTATCTTTTAAACTTCCCCTTGAGCAGACACTTTAAGACACAAGATTGCTCCTTTCCTAGGTCAGCCAGCTCTTGTCTGATTAGTGATATAATTGCTGAACTGTCTATACAGCTCAGCACAAAAATGCAATAGAATTATTTTTTCTTATTCATTTGCTTCTCCAATTAGATTCCATCAACCTCCGCCATTGCATTGGTGAATTTTTTTTGCTTTTTAATTATGCACATTATCTCAATTGAAACACTGTAGCTTCATCTGGATCACACATGCACATAAATCAGCAAGAGACCAATCATACTTTGTCAATGCACGTCAGGCACAAGCCATTTGGCTTTCTGTCTGGGATTTCATTAAACTGCATTAATGTTCTTTCTGTCTGTGATGTGCCAAGAGTATCATTAGCTGTTCTCTTTCTTTGGGCTGTTCATCGCCTTCAGTCTGAGTTAAGGGTCATTCAAAAAAGGTTCCATTATCACTTTCTGAACAGTCTGTCTTTTTATTTGGCATAAACTTTGCATACATATCATGGTCCTGCATCAGCTCTTAAATGGAATAAGCAACATAAGACAAAGGGTCCTGAATCTAATCCTACCTACCTTCCTCAGCAAAACCCATCTAAGACTTTGAAACTGAAATGGGCCAAATCCCATTTATCCAAAACATATCATATAAACTGCCCTATAGTCAAAATTTTAAATGCCTTTACCTTTCCAAGACAAATGTGCCAAAAAAGTTTTATTACCACCACATTATAGAGAGTAAACTTGCACAAAATTGTCATAGATTGCCCAAGACAATCCTGAAAATCAGTGGCAAACCTGGAAATGAACTCACATCTAATGTGAAGAAAATCCTGACATATGACATATGCACATATGAAGAAAATGACAGACATATGCACTGCCGTGGTATTAGGCATCATCTTGTAGGGGTATGTGGCTACACTAACAATATTTAGACAGCACTGGAGAGATCTGGATTCCTGTGCTATCACCGTCTTCTTGAGAGACATTAGGCAAATCATGAGGCATCTTTGTGTCTCAGTTTCTTATATATTAACAACTTCTCTTTGTCTCTCATTTAAACACAGTTAACTGCCAGTTTGAGCTCTAAGTTTTATCACAATACTTACAACACTGCTCTCGGCTGTTATATCTAACTTGACTGAGAAATACTGCTAAACCTGGGATGCAAGTATTTAATGGCTTCCACAATAAAAAAATCATGCAGATATTTCCCTAGATATTTTTTGCCTAGTGACAGTCATACTCACAAGTTTTTCTAAAGATTTAATGAAGTCATGGCTCTCTTTCTTTGTCCTCTAAACTTATCCATAAAGATTCCTAATCATTTTGAAAGTAGCGATCCCAGGTACAGTCCATGGAGACAAATACATCTCCCTGACATAAGCTGACAATATTCAGAACACGTGATTTGTAAGATTTGAATTGAAGTCCATGGGGTCATTTCCTGGAGGTGTAGGAACTTCTCACAAAGTTTGCAGAAGACGACAGATCAGGCCTGTGTTGCAGCTGCTTACAGATCCCTTCCTAGCTTTTAAACTCTTTCCCAAAGAATAATAAAATGAATAGTACATATTCAAGTAACATAACATTGGAAACAACTCATCATTTCTGCTGTTACATTTGAATTAAGAAAAGGAACATGTAAGTGCATTGTTCCTCTGGATTTCAGTGGTAGGGAAGTCTGAGAGAAGAACAAATATTGGAGATACCAACTAGCAAATATTGCACTTGAGTAATCAGAAAAGTACCTATAAAGTAAGGTAAGAAGACTCAAAACTAGTAGAAACAAAGTCCCTTCTCTTTTCAATACTTTTACAAATGCTGGAAACCAAGGAGATGTTCTTTTCCATTACCCAGGGAATAGTGATTTAGGTTAAGATTGTTCTAAAGATATTAAGAAGAAGAAAAAAATTACAGAGCATTTTGCATAAGGCTTTTCCACATGCCTATGTCCTTGTAAGGATGGCTGTCCTTGAAAATGAGAGCTATGGGAAATCATATAAGAGCCCGTGGATATGAATCATGGGGAAAAGACTAAGAGTTAGCTTGTTCTTATTTAAAATTAATAGAGGGAATTTAAAGACTTGATGGGAACTTTTCACGCAGGCAAAAAGAATGAAAAACTGTGGGGAGATTGGAAAGCATCCAAAACAGTCTTGGCATTAGCAGAAATGGTAGAAAACCTTCATAAATTATAAGAAGAATAAAAAAAGAATAAAAGAAGAGGGAAGGAAGGGAGGAAGGGAGGAAGGGAGGAAGGGAGGAAGGGAGGAAGGGAGGAAGGGAGGAAGGGAGGAAGGGAGGAAGGGAGGAAGGGAGGAAGGGAGGAAGGGAGGAAGGGAGGTTGATTATAGGTTTTCTCAGTATCATCACTGCTGTATAACAAATACCTTACTGCATGAGCTGTTCAAACTTCCCTGGTTTCTGCGGAAAGATGTGGAATAGTGTACTGGACATCTAGTTGCTTCCTGAGTGTTCGAAAAGCAGATGAATTTATTGAGGGATCCATATGCAGCCCATCAGTTCACTTTACTTTTTTACACCCCTACTGAATATCTGGACATCATCTTATGCATCTTTGTCCACTTTTACCAAATTCAACAGTATTTGTTGTCAGCGAGTTTCAGAGGCTCATTGCGTTGAAAAAAATTTCCTTTGATGATGCTTAAGTTTGTGGTATTTCAGATACTCCTTTGTTCCCTTTCTGTCCAAAAGGTGGAATTCAGAGGTCAGACTTAGAATTTGTGTCATTTATAGGAGAGGTGCAGACAACAAGTCATGGGTTGAAGGACAGCTAGAGACATTCAAAACTGCAGAGTTTATCCATACAGTATGACAACCATTTCTATGCAGTAGTCAATATTTAGCTGTAACAGATTTTCTGGAAAGATATTTTAGAAACTACAACTGACATTCAGTAATTTTCTATCACATTGTTCTTCCTGTGCTACTGCTCTTACCTTCTTCTGTGCATTGAATCCAGGTACTTTCCCCTTGCACTGCCTACCACATATTTACTTTATATTTTAAACCACACTTCTATCTGTACAGCTAGCCTTGAGTAAGTAAACAAAACCAGAGGCTTAACATGTAGTCAAAAACAGTAGATGCAACTTTTTGCAGATAGCTCTTCAAGAATTTCCATCACATTGCCTCTCTACCAAACTTGTGACGACAAGTGAGCCAAACTTGTAACGATGGTAAGAGCTGGAATAATCTTTAGAAAGTGACAGTAGGAGTTATTGTGAAACCTTTTAAGAAAATAAGCTTGAAATAGGAGACATGCACAGCGATACAGCTGTTTAGCCAGTGTTTTGTGAAGAGTTTGTGCTCCTCCCTATTTGTTACAAATTATACAGAATTGAGAAGGATAAAATAAAACCATGGCACAAATGCTAATCCTGTTCCAATTACCTCAGCACTGAACTTGAAACTGAAAACTCCTGTTCCAGTTTTATCAGACAATTGTCTGTGGTACTAATTAAATTATATGTGACTGGATTAAAATCCTGGCTCCATATTCCAAAGCTGGATCATTAATACACACCTCCTCACCTTATACTCTTCTATACCCAAATCTAGGCAAAGGCAAAATGTTCTGGGTCTCTGAAATATCATGCAGCCAGCAGAACTTTTTGGAGCCAGAGATGGTTGGTTGAAGCGCAGGGCTTTTGGAAAAGCAGCCAGTTTAGTAAACAAGCACAAAAATAAAACACTTAGCCTCTGTTCTTCTTTGAAAAACATTATTTGTTTTTTTCTTAGTTGCAGTTGAAGTTCTGCAGAGGATAAAAGCAAGAAGGTCCTTCACAGGACTGAATCCTGCAGAAACTGTGTCTAAATCAGCCAGAATTAAGGCTGAACAGCTGACTGAATCTTTATTTCTACAACCAAATGAATAATTTAAAGCACACTAACATAGAATCATAGAATCATTCAGGCTGGAAAAGACCCTTGGGATAATCGAGTCCAACCATCAGCCCGACTCTACGAAGTTCTCCCCTACACCATATCCTCCAACATCTCATCTGAACCACCCTTAAACACATCCAGGGATTGTGACTCCACCCCCTCCCTGGGCAGCCTATTCCACTGTCTGACCACTCTTCCTGTGAAAATTTTTTTCCTAATGTCCAGTCTGAACCTCCCCTGTTGCAGTTTAAAGCCATTCCCTCTTGTTCTATCGCTAATTACCTGTGAGAAGAGACCAGCACCAACCTCTCTACAACGTCCTTTCAGGGAGTTGTAGAGAGTGATGAGGTCTCCCTTCAGCCTTCTCCTCCTCAAACTGAACAGTCCCAGCTCCTTCAATCACTCCTCACAGGATTTATTCTCCAGGCCCTTCACCAGCTTCATTGCCCTCCTCTGCACTCGCTCCAGCACCTCAAGATCTCTCTCATACTGAGGTGCCCAAAACTGGACACAATACTGCAGGTGTGGCCTCACCAGTGCAGAGCACAGGGGGACTATCACCTCTCTGCTTCTGCTGGTCCCACTCGTTCTAATACAAGCCAGGATGCCATTGGCTTTCTTGGCCACCTGGGCACACTGCTGGCTCATGTTCAGCTGCTTGTCAATTAGAACACCCAGATCATCAACACCTAGTAAATGTTTCTTTAATATTTTGTTGCCATTTTCTTATTTTCTATATTTCTCTGGATGAAATTTCACAAATTTGACCAGTTTTCCTTCATACTTTTAATATGGACTTCAGTGTTTTTTTGAGGAAATACTGTCAGGAAAATAAATATAAGTGCACCAGTTTCAAGAAAAATTTCATCTAAGCCTGGGTCAGCACCTCTGAAGAGAGCTCCTGTTGGAACGGCAGTTCTTTCTTCAGTGCAGCTGTGCTTTTCTGCTTGAGAACATGTCAGATCATTTATGATTGGGTCATTTCTGGGAACTCTCTCAAAATACATGAAAAAGAGATGGTTTTCAACTCAAGCCTGCAGGCTTTAAAGAGTAATCCCTACTGGAGTGGTTTTGTTTCTTTTCTGCTACAATTACTATGATGTTTCCTCAGGTTGAACTCTTCCAAGTTGAGGATGGCTTTTCCCTTCACGCTGTTGCCTTTCAGCAGCATTTGTATGCTAAGGTATACCTTGTACTCAGATTGTCACAGAACTTGCAACAACAAGGAGTCCCTGATCATCCAGTGAAAAAGATACACTCTGATCAACTCATCCCATCACATCTGTTACTCATCCTTTAGCTTTTCACTTGTTTAACTCCACCTTCTGACCTCTCAAATCAAGGATACTGCTGACGTCCCCTTGGCCTATGTTGAATTATATTTGCAGAGACAGGAGTGATATCAAAACCAGGTGCCTTCAATGTGAGGTTTGGGTTAGAGGAGAATAAACTTTTCAGTGGACTATAAAGTATATGAGCCTAATGACTAATCCTCATGGAGGCATTGCTCCTTCTTGAATTCTTTTAGGGAAATAGGATGAAATTTGATGATTTCTTGTTTGTACAAAAGCACCACCAACATACTGTTTACTCTTCCCTTAGTGATGGATCAGCCACTTGAATCAAGAAGTATAAGTGAATGCAATCAAACTTCTGTGTAGGAATAGGCTGACTACCTCAGGTGTCTTCATTCCTTATTTTCCTCAGGCTGCTGATAGACCTAAAGGCTTAAAGAACAAGGAAGATTTTTTATCTTTTTTATCTATGATTATATTCTATATCACAACTCAGGCTACAAAGCACATATTTAGTCTATGGTGATCACACTGTATGAAATAGAAGTACCTCTTCCTATATTTCCCTGAGTTTGTATTCACCATCTTGTTTTGCTGTATGTGTATAGTCATCAGGCTTTTGTTTGCAGTCACCAGGCAAGCAACCTCACAGACAGAGGCAAGAACTAAATTCAGTTCAATACACTTGTGTTTTCATTAATTGGCTGGCTAACGTGAAATGTATCCCCTAAGACCACCCACATCCTGCAACTGAACACTATGTCAGGGAGCACTCTCTTCTGAAGATGCTTATCACTAATGAGCCTCAGATTCCTTTCTTGTATAAGCCAATATCCCATTCCACATAGCAATTATGTAAATGAAGGTGAAGTTCCTGATAACTTCCATTGGTTCCTCTTGGCTCACGATTAAAAAGATGAAAAGCATTAAAAAACTTTCATTTCAGTCTGGGTAAAGAGCTGGTTACCCAAACTGAAATATAAATATATTTTTTAAAAAGGACATTTTAAAATGAGCTTTCCTCTTTATCCCAGAAGGACAACAATAAAGGAATGAAAACTGATCTCCAGATGATATTGTTCGCACAGTTTACTTCACTGTGTGTAGTCACTCATACTCCTGTTGCAACTAACTGCTGCCAAAACCAGGCACTGTGCAATGTAAACAGTGAGCAACATTCTAGATTAGATCTATTTGATATGACACGAAAGCTTTCAACATTGTTTGAATGGCTTAGAGGCAATCCACCACATGAACATTTTTTACAGCTTTCACACCATTCTCACAGTGTCAGTTCTTAACTTTCTTCTTTATTGTTCACAATACTAATTATATAGGTATTGTTCATGCCCTTTTTACAGGTGGGAACCTGAGGCAGAGCATGACTTAGGCCTGTCTCCTCAGGAATATTCAATATAAGCCAATTAGACCTTTGAGGGATTTTGAAGATCTTAATCTAAGTGTCTTGCCTAACATTGGAGAGAAGTAGGAAGCTGAAGTCAGATCTCACAGTTCAGCGAGTCTAGACTCCCTGTTCTCTTCCTCTCTTCCTGATACTGTCGAAACTTCTACTACTGGAAGTGAAAAGGTGCAACAATTTGCAGTTTAATTTGGTTTCATTAAAAACTAAACCCAATTCAACAAAAAAACCCACAGACTTCCTGTTATAATCCACATACAAGAGAAATTCATTATAGAAGTCTAAAGCTCTGCTTTTTCTTCTTATGTGCAACACTAATATGAAAGCACACAGTAACTCCTTGGATCTTGTCAGAAGTCCTTTGTAGTCTTTTCTAATCTAAATCTTGAAACACTGAGCTCTGGTGAGTGTATTTTCTATCAAATATTATTATGTCTAGTAACACAGAGATCCTTATTGTGTTATTTGTACTAGAGATTTTTCATCTCCCACAAACACAATACCTACTTTATTAGTGATAGAATGGAGTTATTACACTACTTCCCACTACTTAAAAGGGAGGGAATTAAAACTTGATATTTCTGAGTAGGTCACATGGTGAAAAACTCAAATCCTAACTTCCACGTACTTAGAACAGAGCCCACTGATGAGGCTCCCCAGATCCACATTATACCAGTACTACCATTCAGTTGCACCCACTAGCCTTGAATAAAATTTTTAGCATGGGATCTGTCATGTCTCATTTTAGTCACAGAAAAGGCAGGTACCTAAAGTTGATTTTTTTTATGATCAGTGGAGAGAAATCAAGACCTAATAGAAGAAAATCACTGAAACCTAAAATTCATCCTTCAGATATGTGGAACGAAGTCCTTCCAGTGTTACTTATGAAGGGAACTTGCACTATAATCTTAGGCTACTCAATCTGACTCTAAGACTACTCAAGTGTGTAATTATTGTTAAGATCATGTAAGAAACTCCCTTTCCTCCTCCTGAGATTGTAAATTGAAGGCCAATGCCAAGACCAGCAGACAGACATGCAAGAGATGATTCAACCCTATCAGGGCATGGTAGAAACTGTAGACAGATATGCAAAACTCAAATCCAAAGCAAAGTGATATTCACTTTTGTAAACAGTTTCTAGGTGGAGTGTAATATCAGAGATAACAGATGGATAGATATAAACAGACAAATCTAGAAAATTATGAGATGGTACTAGTCACAATGACTGGAAGTACTCTCAGTGCAACAGCAGGCTGGACTTGCACAAGGCCTACACCTTCACCAAAGCACCGTTACTGTTGAAAAAAACTCATACGATTCAGTGGAAAGAGAGGAACTTCGGGGGGAGTTACATTTAAAAAACCTCACTCAGTATTATCCATTATTCCCATGGATAAAACTTGATTTCCAGTAATACCTTTTTCCAGGTCCTGGGACAAAACGCAAAATTTTTGTCCTACACCTGTGCCAGGCTTTAGGTGTTTTTTGGGGGTGAAAATTATGAGAAAAAAACTTGGCATGATACCAACAATGGCACAACAGAGCATGGTGCAAATGCATGTAAGATAACAGCCAGGAATCTTCTATCAGAGCAAGAGGCAGGATGAATAATGTACAACATGCTGATGAAGAAACATTCAGCACAAGTACACTGATCTCAGGAAGTAAGTTGGTTTAGAGAAGGTGTTTTATTAGGTCACAGAACGTACCAGGTCAAAGCTAGGATAAAGATTTTCGATGTTTTTGTGCTTCACAATACAGACATAAGCTCTTGTTTACCTCACCAGAACTTGAGTTAACTCACAGTAATAAGGCATGCTGAGATGCGCAGATGGAAAGTGCTACACAGAATTTGCAAGACCTAGTAGCTGTTAATGAGCAAATACCAAAAATCATTAATCAGTGTATCTGAGCTGTTTAAAATGAAATAGCTCTTTTTCCCCACATTTTTAATTGGCATGCTCTGTTACTTCTGAAGACATAAATATGCATCTTCATCCATATACATGACAGGCATGAAGCTTAATTTTCCCAGAAAGTGAAAGAACATTGCCCAGCAAACAGGAAGATGTCATCTGCCTAGGAGCAGCCCTAAGGTAAAGAAGGTGTTAAAAAGAAAATTTCCATCAAGATAGTATCTGGCTGCATATATTATGGTATCCAGGCATTGTCCAGAAAGGGTGTAGCTAAGCTGGTGGGGGAAGTTATTTTTGCTGTTTGAGGCTTAAACCTCCTTCCCTCTGATCAGCCCTTAACTGCACACTCATCTCATCTGGTCTCTGTTTCATATTCACAACAAATTGTGCATCCACAGTGTCCCTTCAGCTCCAGGCTTTGATGGGCACTGAGGGTCATGGAGCAAGTCTTGCAGTCTCCTGCAATGGGGTGGCAGACTGAGCTCCAAGCAAGCTCTGCATTCAGCTCTGAGCTCAGCATGTGATTCACCTCCTGGACCTGGATCCAGAGGTGAATACCACACACAAGAAGGCACCAGACACTCTGAGAGGAGTCTCCAATGTTGGAGTTCAGGTGAATTGGCAATAGTTTTGATAAGCATATAAAATAAGTAGTAGTATATTTTCCTTTGCACGTAATGAAAGCATAGGTCCTAGACACCCTTCTACTCGCTTACCATGCCACCTACACTGGAGTGCTTAGGACCAACACCTTTCACCAAACTAACCCTTGTTTCTTGCCGTGAAGGAATACACTGGCTGTATTCAGACTGTGAAAAACAGAAGCTGGTCCACAGCTGCAGATTTTCCAAATGCATATTAGTTATTTGTGGCAGGTTAACGTGCATAGGTGGGGGAGAAATATTTTCATGAACCTCATAGGTTTGGATGTTGTACAGCAGCTATAATGATGTTGCAGCATACTTCCATTTAGGACATAAGCCATATTCAAGAACCTCCCACCTACAAGAAAAGTCAGTGGTTTTAATTACATTAACAGACTTCCAGAATACTGTTATTATTGCAACTCATTACGCAGTGCGTGGTAGAAATAGTAGGTCAAACATTTCCCTCTTTGGATCCACTGTATTACTCTCTAAAGCGTGAACCGAGCATAAAAAGTTTCAAGACCATAAATAATTCTCTGCTCTCCTACACTGTCACATATCCAAGAATATCAAAGCTCTTTACATTAAGTAATTAAGTTTCACAATACCCTTATGCTACAGATACAATTAACCCCATTACACATATGGGGAAACTAAAACAGAGGGAGGCTGATTGCTCAAGATCAGAGCTGGGAGAAAGAGCTCAGCAATCATAGGAATTAAGGACTAATAAATCCTCCTGGGTCCTCAAATCCTCCAGCTATCATATGCCATAGAGGCACACTTATAACTTCAGCATAGTTCAGTGCTACAAACACTCAGGGTTTTTTATTTCTGTTAAACTCTGTCCTGAGGTTTTGCTTCTGGTATTCACTGGCTTGCGTGAGTACACTGGATGTGGGGTATTGGTTATTATCCATATGTGCCATAGTCTCATTTTTGTGTTATTTGTTTAACCAGGTGAAATGTCAGTAACACAAGGATCTTCTCTGGATTATACTTTCAGCTGAGTTTCTTTTGTGAAAGCAAGAAATGCTGAAATAATTTTTTCTTAACTAAATATGAGTAACAAAATTTCATGACTGATTCTTCTGACATAATGAGAAAGATTTATTCTTACTCTTAAGGGATACTGTGCTTATTTCCTAGATTTTTTTTATTATTATTTTTGTTGTGTTTTTTTTTAACTTCTTTAAATATCAGCTTTTGATACTAACATCTGATGCCTATTAGGTAATGTGCAATATCATTTCTTTAAGAAGAAAAAACAGAAGGTAGAGTACCATGCCTCAGTTATGTCCTTTTTTTTTCCAGAATACATTTTCTTTTGCTCCTCAAATATCATTCACAGCATTTATAAAATACTCTTGTGAAACAGATCTCTCAAAGTTATAGTCTGCAATACTAGAGTAAAAATTACAGCCCATAGTGGCTGAAGACTGACTTTATCACTTTCTACTCTGACACAGAACAATGTAGTGAGTAGACTGCTCTGCTGATCTACCCACTTTAGATGCAGTCCTTGGAGGCACATTTAAATGGACACAGTGCAATTTCAGGGATTTTATGATATTACCAGTGGAGAGGGTTGTGGTAGAAATTTTTTAATATGCATTATTACTTCCCACACACATATGCAAAGGAAGACCAAGTTACACTGTATCTGCAGTAGAAGGTGAGCTCTTACCACCTGTCTGTAAAAACCAAGTCTGTAATTTTGAACCTTCTTAGTTTCTATAAAATACATGCTGTTGCCTCATATATTTTTATGCCACCAGCTATATAATTTAAAATCAAGGTGAAATCAGGAATTTTCCTAACATTCATCCCCAATCTATCAAACCTTTAAGCAAGTGCTTATCTAATAAATGAGCAGGATCTATTTAAGTCAACAGGATTGTTTTCAAGCTTCAAGTCACAAATCAGCATTTTTCTACACAGAATTTTGCCACAGACACCAGAGAAAATGTCTACTTCTGACAGATCAGGCCATATTCAAAGCCCCATGTAGTGTGGAGGAAGTTGTTTGTTCATGGAGCATGAAAGAGGATTGAGATTTACATGACCCTAGATATAGAAAAGAAGAAAACACAAACCAAAGTGCATTTTATTTCCCACATAGCTTCCACCATTTTGAGCCATTTGGTTTGTCCTCCTGATTCAAGTTCCTCCTAATCATTCATGCAGGTGCAAAGACAGTGCAAATTGTTCCCTGTTCAGGATGCATATTGTTCTTAATCTGAGGCAAAGGTGTGAAAATTTTGCATGAAATCCAAGGCAAAAAGGGTATTTAAGTAAATGTGTAAACATAATATTACTTCTGCATGTGGAAATCTGTAGAAAAGAAAGTGTTGGGTTCCAACATTGCCTGCAGGCTCTGTGGTGTCGCATGGTGTCACACCAGCAGGGAATGTCTAAAGAAGGAATAAGGAAGTTCGTATTGTTCTCTTGTTCTTCAGTATGTTATACAAAACTGAGGTTTCATTTTCTCAGGCCTCTATCTTCTTCCCCAGTTTGCTGTAGTTCCCTTGACTTCCTAATGACTCCCTCTCGAGTTTTATTTTTAGAGAGACAGCAAGATCAGGTCTTGTGGGCAGCAAATGGTTCAAGGCTGCCATTCAAACCAGATTCACTCTCCATGCAAACAGATGCTGGCAAGTAAAGTTTAAAGCAAAACTGGGGTTTTCCCACTGGGACATATGGTCCAATGCCAGGACTGATCAACATTGCTGTAGTAGGTTGCTAGGCACTGCTGGACGAGCTGCCTACAGCATGTCTCAAAGGTCCAGCTACAGATGGGAGACTGAAAGATATGAGAGCACCTACACAATCAGGCCTTTCTTTAAGGGCAGTAGACACATCATCCATGAGAAAGAGATTTGACTCTAGGCATGGTTTTGTACCATCACACATATCCCATCTGTGCAACTAAAGTCAAAATGAAATGCAAGTACTTAAAGGGTAATCTCAGTCCAGCAAAAGTGCTTATGCTTAAATTTATTTACTCATTTCTTCTCACAATCAGTGGGTATATAAGACAACTGTAAAAAAACCCTTAAATTTATGCATTCAAACCCATATTCTTTGTTCATGCTGGTCATGCATATTGGGTTTGCGTGGCCAGGTTTCTGTGGTGGGGGGGCTACAGGAGTGGCCTCTGTGAGAAGCTGCTAAACGCTCCCCCCATGTCTGACAGAGCCAATGCCAGCCAGCTCCAAGACAGACCCGCTGCTGGCCAAGGCTGAGCCCATCAGCAACAGTGGTAATGCCTCGGGGATAACATATTTAAGAAGGGGGAAAAAAACAAGTGCAACAGCAGCTTGGCATGGTTTGAACTCAGCCGGTAGCCAATCACCACGTGACCAGTCGTTTCCTTCCCCCCCTCCCTGGTGAAATAGGGGAGGGGTAAAAACAAGATATTCATAGGTTGAATAAAAAAAAATAGTAATAGTAACAAAACAACAGTAACAATAGTAAATCCAAATGGGTAATATACAATGCAGTTGCTCACTGACTGGCGACCGGTACGCAGCTCGCCCCCAGCAGTGATCCCAACGGTACCAAAGGTCCTGCTGCGCCGACCGGAAAATGGAAACAGATATGAGAGAGCACACGTCCACTTATATACTGAGCATGACATCACATAATATGGAATACGCCAGTGACCAATACAGGTCGGCCCTCTAGATGTGCTCCCTCTCAGATCAAGGAAAGTTAACTCTATCCTGGCCAAAACCAGGACACAGCTGAAGAGAGGAGCAAGAATAAGTGGGAGCAACAACTCTGCAGACACCAAGGTCTGTGAGGAGGGGCAGGAGGTGCTCCAGGCACCAGAGCAGAGATTCCCCTGCAGCCCGTGGTGTAGTCCATGGTGAGGCAGCTGTACCCTGCACACATGGAGGTCCATGGTGGAGCAGATCTCCACCTGCCTCCCAGGGAGGACCCCACGCTGGAGCAGGGGGATGCCCGAAGGAGGCTGTGACCCCCTGGGAAGCCCACACTGGTGCAGGCTCCTGGCAGGACCTGTGGCCCTGTTGAGAGAGGAGCTCACACTGGAGCAGATTTTCTGGCAGAACTTGTGACCTCGTGGGGGACCCATGCTGGAGCAGCCTGTGCCTGAGGGACTGTACCTCGTGGGAGGGAGCTGCACTGGAGCAGTCTGTGAAGAACTGCAGCCTGTGGGAAGGACTCATGTTGGAGAAGTTTGTGAACTGTCTCCATGAGAGGGACCCCACTCTGGAGCAGGGGAAGAGTGTGAGGAGGAAGGAGTGGCAGAGACAATCTGTGATGAACTGACCGCAACCCTCATTCCCCATCCC
This sequence comes from Strix aluco, assembly GCF_031877795.1. NCBI lineage: Eukaryota > Metazoa > Chordata > Aves > Strigiformes > Strigidae > Strix > Strix aluco. The sequence goes on along the minus strand of NC_133931.1, from coordinate 5,999,936 downwards.
CCTGAGCTGCTTCGTCTGAGGAAGTAGAGAAATGTGGCAGTGGAGTTGAGCCTGGGAAGAAGGGAGAGGTGGGGGGGTGGTGTTTTTTAAGATTTGTTTTTATTTTTCATTATCCTGCTCTGATTTGATTGGTAATATATTAAATTATTCTTTTTCTCAAGTCAAGTCTGTTTTGCCAGTGATGGTAATTTGTGAGTGATCTCTCACTGTCCTTATCTTGGCCCATGAACTTTTTGTTATATTTTCTCTTCCCTGTCCAGCTGAGGAAGGGAAGCTAGAGTGGCTTTGGTGGGCATCTGGCATGCAGTCAGGGTCAACCCACCACATCATGACAGTTCATACTTAGAATCATAGAAGAATAGAATGGTTGGGGCTTGAAGAGATCTTTAAAGTTCACCTAGTTCCAACCTCCCTACCATGGACCAGGACATTTTTCACTAGGTTAATTTGCTCAAAGCCATATCCAAGTGATCGTATCTCATTTTTTTGGTCTTCCTTCAGCAATAAATCATGAAGAACATGAAGACAAACCAAAACCACAAAAGAAGGAGACACCAATTCCTGTTGTTTATCTTACATATTTGGAAAGTTATTGTCATATATATATTTCCATCATTGAAGCAGCACCATTGTTTTACAGATAAGACAGAGACAAGGACACACAGTTCAACCTGCTGTCTATGTTCCCTGTTTTAACCTGTAGGCCACAAGATTTTTCAGAGCAGTCCCTGTCAGTGTTATCAACGGGAAATGAAACGAACCAGCATTCCTTGGCTGGAATAGTAAATTAAGCAAATACTTCTGAAAGGCCCACATGTACACTTGAAGGCACAGAAAATTCATTTTTCTAATTTATGGTCACATCTAATACATAATGTTAAGCTTCAGAGCTATTGACCATGTAGTAATGTCCTAGAGAATTGTTAATAGCATGGAATGCTTTACTGAACCTCAAATTCAATTCCTGGTTCATCAAAATTCAAGCCTGGCTTCTATTTCCTAGTATATTCTTAGTCCAGCTATGAAATTTATGGTGAAAATATAATCATAGTTTTAGTCTTACCAAATATAAATAAACAAACACCACTTCCACAGTTTCATTTTCAATGAATAAATCACTGTGCAATTCCAGAACAAAATATGAATTCATTTTTTAGATCATGTAGCTTTTTTTCCTGTTAGTGGCAGAATGAGGTCCAAAGAAAAGAATAAGAAAGATGTTCTCACACTGGAGTTTTCTCCTTTTTCCTATATTTTACCCTGAAAAACCATTCGGAAGCATTATATAAAATCCCAAATCAAGCTATCATCTTTGATTATTTTCTGGGAACGACAAGGGTACCATTTGCTCTCTCAGTATACTATGTCACCTTTCCTGCTTTTTATTATTACTTGCTTAATTTGCATGCATACATACATGAAGGCACAAACTGCAATCACAGCCTTTTTGTGCCAGGTCTTTTACAAACACAATGGAAATGTCTCTCTCTGCAGAAGTTCCTGCAACTTTTTTTATCATAAATGGACAGAAATAGATGTGATTCAATGCATCTTAAAATAGATATGTTAAATTACTCCCTCAAATTACCTGTTTCTCTCCTCTGACTATAAAGGGAGATTGGTTGATTAGCTTAGGTGGAGACACTCACAGCATAGATATCAGCAGTTAGTTAGACAAAATGATTTTTACCCTTAGTCACAGGTTCCCAGGGCTTCTTCCATCTCACAACCATAACTCAGGTTACAGATGATTTATTGCCTGCCCTTAGATACAGTCTAACACATGATTACGAGACAACTATTTCCTGCTAGTACAGAAAACTTGGTGAAATAAGGTTTGTTAGAAAGCTTATATATAAATCATGTAAGATTAACTCCTCAGGGAAGAACGACTATTACCTGTAACAGTTAAGAGTATATACGTAAGTTTTAACTAATGAATATCTGCTTCTTATATAGCAACTGTCATCCACAGACCTCAGGATATTTAAATCTTAATTTTTTATGATCTTCTAATCCCATAGTCACTAGCACATCCTGACTACCTACATTCTCAAGAAGCCTTCACTACCTGCAGCATATCTGTAATGATTTGCTAAGCAGAACACTGGGACATAATCTAACATCCATAAGTATTTTTAAAGAAAGGCTTAGAAATACTTGTGGCCCCCATACAAAAATACAGTTGCACCTTCCTGAAATTGTAGTCATTTAGTTCCTAATTTACAAATTTAGACCCCAAAGTCTTTCAGCTCAGATGACTGATGAGACTTCATATTTATCAATTTATTTATCAAGTTAGTTGGGTAACAAAATCTTCAGCATGGAATTATCTGCTAAATCTGACGGTAAAACTTATGAAGAGGCTGAGGTGACCAAGACTGGAATCACACTAGACGAGGTCCTTACTGGCAAACCCCTCTAACACATGGCTGCAGACATGCAGCCATGTTGCATGCTCCTTCATATAATCCCTCACTCCCTTCTGCATTTTGGACGTGTAGAAGATTTTCCCTTAATTGGCGATTCATAGCCTTCAACAAAGGTGTCTCTGACCTTTATTTTAGGACAACTGCAGAAAACAGTTTTTAGAAAAACAGAAAGACAACAGTAGAAAACACCAGACACCACCAAGTTGGGCAGGAGTGTTGATCTGCTTGAGGGTAGGAAGGCTCTACAGAGGGATCTGGAAAGGCTGGGTCAATGGGCCGAGGACAATTATATGAGGCTCAGTGCTGGGTCCTGCACTTCAGTCACACCAACCCCATGCAAACACTACAGGCTTGGGGAGGAGTGGCTGGAAAGCTGCCCAGCGGGAAAGGACCTGGCAGTGTTGGTCGACAGCTGCCTGAATATGAGCTGGCAGTGTGCCCAGGTGGCCAAGAAGGCCGATGGCATCCTGGCTTGTATCAGAAATAGTGTGGCCAGCAGGACTAGGGAAGTGATCGTCCCTCTGTACTCAGCACTAGTGAGGCTGCACCTCAAATACTGTGTTCAGTTTTGGGCCCCTCACTACAAGACAGACATTGAGGTGCTGGAACGTGTCCAAAGAAGAGCAACGAAGCTGGTGAAGGGTCTAGAGCACAAGTCCTGTGAGGAGCAGCTGAGGGAACTGGGGGTGTTTAGCCTGGAGAAAAGGAGGCTGAGGGGAGACCTTATCACTCCCTACAGCTACCTGAAAGGAGGTTGTAGCGAGGTGGGTGTCAGTCTCTTTTCCCAAGTAACAAGTGATAGGACAGGAGAAAATGGCCTCAAGTTGCACCAGGGGAGGTTTAGATCAGATATTAGGAAAATTTTCTTCACTGAAAGGGTTCTCAAGCCCTGGAACAGGCTGCCCAGGGAAGTGGTTGAGTCACCATCCCTGGAGGTATTTAAAAGATGTGTAGATTCATTGCTTAGGGACAACCGGTTTAGGGGTAAAGTTGGTAATGCTACATTAATGGTTGGACTAGATTATTTTAAGGGTCTTTTCCAACATAAATGATTCTATGATTCTATGAAAACACTCAGTTGTGATGTCTGCCTATTTCTTAGCTAACATAAATCCAGCACAGTAGCCTCTTCTGCAGAATTTTCTAGTATCTTTATAGACTGCTATTCAGTATGTTGTATTCCCTCTGATATATCTTACCTAGAGGGAATACGAGGTTATTACAGCTGTCAGTTACGTATGATACTGCCACAAGTTCACACTGAATTCAAGAGATGCAGAACAAACTTTCAGTTTTATCTGTTATATCTAGAGAAAGACAATATACCTGTTATTCTCTCTTAGCACTAACTCTGCTGTACCATCCTTTCACTTGGAGCTCACAGGAATTTACAGCTCCTATGAACTGCTAAGGCAAACACATTCTGGTTTTGGCTCTTAAGACAGACTTGAAGGAGCTTTGCTGGTAAAACAGGTTGTCTCCTGCATAGAATTCTGGGTATATTTTGTGGTTTTTAATCCTGCAATCTATATAAAACTGTTATACGCTAGTTTGTAACAGTTGATAATCAGTATTTTCATAACTTGTCTCAATCTATCCATGTTCACCTTTTTGGCACTCAGTGATCAGGAAATATTAGATTTTATTGCAGATTTGAAGCTGTGATAGGTTATTTAGTTAGCCTATTTTGACATCCCAGTTTCAGAATTGCCTTTCTACTGAAACTGCAGTGCTTCAGGCTGAAAGAAAAAAAAAAAAAAAAAAAAGACTGAAGAAATACAAATAACCAGTGACTTCTGAAAATTAGGCTCTAAAGGCAACAAACCAGGGTTGAACTTGCCACAGTTATCTTCATGTACTGAGTTGCATATCTGCTTTTTTAGAAGGCTTGAAAACTCAGTTGCTGAAGCTTGAAAAATCACATTCTTTAGCAGAGGAATACTCATGCAAACCCTTCATTTTTACTATTGAACTAAAATAAGACTACTTTGAAAGTGCAAAGATGACATTTTTAAGACACAAATTCTTTCAATGAATCATCATTTTCGTATTTAAATGTTTGAAGAGACTTTGGTTTTGAAATATTATGTTTAGCATGTTTATATTTGGAATAAATGCAGATGTTATATTTAGGATAAATAATTTCTAAAGGAGGCACCATTATTTTTAAATTGCTTGATCAAAAAGTTCAGAATGCTTTTTTCCTCAGTGTGACTTTTGATTAAAGATGCACATTTCTGAGATGAATCCTTATCTTAACCTTGTCTTTTGACATTTTGAATTAGCCTTATGGAAAGAATTACAAAAAACTACCTCTCTACCCATACATAGATTCAGTGACGATAAAAAGCAAGATGTCCTATTAATTTCCTTGTATGAAAGATCCTAACATAAATGCAGTCTCTTATCACTGTATTGGTATAAACCAAGGTTCATTTCTCAGACATGCTGAAATGTGAGATGATAGAATAGCTGACCCAGTTAGGATCAGCAGAAAGTTTTGTCTTTACTTTCTTAAATATTTAATGTTTTTTAAAACAAACAGAATCTATGCTTTTGGTAATGTTTCTGTTTCTAAACTCATTGTCAGTTCCCTAAGACCCTCGTTCAGTTATAGACTTCACATCTGAAAATAATTCTGTGCTTCAGAAACTTAGGTTAGCAAATATTTATTTGTTGTGTCACCTAACTGTGTAGCTGACACACCATATATATTTATTCCAAATATTAATTCAGATGAGAAAGTTCCCTGAATAAAGTATGGGACATCACAACAGGACACCACAGGGTTTTTCATCAGTACAGAGCAGGAGGAACAGCTGGCTGGATGCAATTTACCTACTGAATTAATGTAATGTAAATGACTATTTAATGTTTAGACCAGTGGTGGATTTTAAAGAACCTGCAGGATTGAACCTTACTTTAGAAGGAAGCCAGAACAGATCACTGTGTGGGGAAATCAGAGACATATAATAAACCTGGAAGAGAAGAGAGCTCTGTGAAGGTCCAATTCAAACCCAAGTGGTAGGTCTGAAAGAGCTGTATGGCCTATTTTACCACAGAGCTGAAGTTCATTCTTGGCCTCAGGCAGCAGAAACACTGTGTTGGCTCTCTGCTTCTGAATAACAGGATTCTGTTTCTTCCAGACCTTCAGGTGGCCACTGATGATGTTTTGTGTCTCATACTCACTGCCTAGGGGAAAAGACTTGTGGCTTGTGTTGGTGTTTACAGGCCCTTCCTAGTTTTGGGTTTCTCCACTGACCAAGTCTCAATTTTGGGTTGGAATGCTGTTCAGCATCTCCAAGACTGTGGCCTACCCCACTGTCATCTGTGTGATCTGCCCCAGTTTCTGGAGGGAGGAAGGGACGGTGTCCTGCATAGTTCAGGGTCTGCAATGGAAAATCTTCCAGCCACAAATATGTCTTTTCAGTTTCCATCCTTTGAGCCATTTATGAAAGACCTTGACTGGAAAAGGGTTGAGACATGTACACATCAGTCAGAAATATCTTCGGTTTCCTCCTCTTCATCTTTTTTCTCTGTTTCTTTCTTCTTTTTTCTTGGAATATGGAATTAGTTCTGTTTAGATTGTGGATTAACAATTCTTAAAATGTCTGACCATCTCTTATGATTTCACAGCTAATGAGGTTTTCTAAGACGACTCCTCCCCAAAATAACTTCTCTCATGGTAAGATCCCCTCCAGATATAATTTGTATTTGTCAGGTATGCTTTATTTTATATATATATATATATATATTTAAAATACATATTTATTTTCAGATTACTTTAACAAGCTTAGAAACAAAACCATGTGTTTGCTAAAGTATGAGTCTCTTTTCTCATTCTTCAAATGCAGTAAGCTTATCTTCACTTAATGGAGGCAGAAATTACCTTTCAAAAAGTTATTGAAACTAATGACTGCAATTTCATACTGTTCCACAAGTCATGGTGCTGTTTCTTCTTGCTCTAATGAGCAACTAACTGCAAATGCTTGTTTTGACTGCATTAAGAAGCCATTTACAAGAAAAGGTTTTTCTTTAATAATCAAAGTAGAATTCTTTCACCAGGAACTTCTCTGAGACATCCAAATACTAATAGAAAGATTAGGATCACTAATTTTTTATTAAAACCAGGCATAAACAGTTCATTAAGGAGCATATCAGAAACATAAATAGCCCTTCAATGTAGGTCTTAGGTTCAAGATAGTCACAGATCAACATGTCATTTAGAGGAAAAGGCATTCAGTGTGGGTGATCATGAACTTGTATAGAACAATGCAGACACAGGTTACAGCAATGCTCCTCATTTTCTGATACTCTCTCTTACTCTCCTTTTTCCACATCACAACTTAAATCATGCTAATTTTTTCTCGTCACCTAATGTCAGATATTCCATTTTATGAGAAAGCGTCAAACCGTGGATACATGAAACATCTCTACATCACCAATCAAAAGAGATAATCTGTAATAGCAGTCACAGCTACTTTTTCTTGAATTGTCTGGAACAAACATTGCATTTCAACTCCCTTACCTTACATGAGATAGATGAAGCAAGAACCAAATTCCTTGGCTGTCTTTGGCTTTCTGCACTCTTAGACAATAACCCAATTTAACTGACTTAAATTATGTGGAACACTGCTACAATCTAATAAAGATTAGACCGGCAGGTAATACTTTTTTCTAAATACTTTATATTATTCGCAATTATATTTTCAGGCCAAGTTTTCAAAAATATTTTTCTATTTGAAAAGTTTTGAAAATTGGTAGTATAGTACTTCTGGATGGGAGAAACAATGGCAATCTGGACATAAATCAAAGTCTTAAGTAATTTCTTTAGTTATATGCCATGCAAAATATTTTTTTTTCTTAATGTTCACCTATCAAAAATATTTCCTTGGTCTGTAAGGTAAACAGCTAGGCAAGCTGATAAGTAAGAGAGCTATCTGTGGTTGTAGTATATGAGAATGAGGAATAGTGGGTCTAAAAAGAGAACTTGCAAAAAAACCTTACTTCAATTTTCACTAATAAAGAATAATTCTCTCTCAAAACAGTACTGCATCCAGGTGGTGTGTAGACAACTTCAAAACACTACAGAGGAAATTAAAATTAAAACTTTTCCTAAGACTTGGCTTAGCTGACATCTTCTACAATGTAATTCACCCTCATAGTCTTTGTAGACAATAATGCTGATTTACCCCACGCATACCATCTTCCTTAAGTAATCCCCACCTATGAGTGAGGACCATTCCTGGTCTCCACCATTCTTCACGTTTTCAGGTAGTTCAGGAAATCAAGGTAAAACAGCTAATCCTACCTGTTTCTGACCAGTGTAATTTCTCCCAGTGTTTTGACCAATGATCTTGTGTGTTTATGGGTAAACTTTAAAATAAACATGTTTTAAAGATATGTTTTTAAGATAAGCTCCTGCAGTCTTTGATCTTGTAACTATAGCCTGAAAATCACTGAATGACTGCATATTCATAATTTCTATGAAACCTTGTCCCAAAATTTATATGGTAGCCTAAAAATTCATGGAAGTGGATCATAAAACTCAGCCGAGGAACTAATTATTCAAATGTGCTACTGTGAGATGGCATATTCACTTTCCCCCTTCCTTTAACTGTTCATGCTTGAGTCATGTGATTCATCCCACTATATGCTGCAGGTGTAGCATCATACAGCAACTTTAACAAGCCATGCTGCTGAAGAGAACCAGAAGAAAAAGGCCCATAAATCTCAGAAAGGCATTTCTAGAGTTTAGTTTTAAGATATGTCTGCATTAGCTCAACCCTGAAGAACTGATGCTGAGGTCAATGAAGTATGTGCTGTTATGAGCTGCACAAGAACAAGCAAACAGCATAATTTGTTCTTTACAAGCCAAAAGCAGGCTGCATCAGTCACGATATCTATTCAAAGACAGGAAGGTAAATTTCATGGGGGTTGAAAACCTGCATGAGACCAACTAAAGACTGTGCACAACAAGCCTTGTTCCCTCTCTCCTTTTCATTGCTGAAAAAGTCACCAGCCACCAATCTTCTCTTGTCTTTAAGGAAGTCCACCTTGCTAGAGATTCTTGGAAGTATGAATGAAATTTATATATTTTTATGAATATATATATGTGCATATGTACATGTGCCCCAGGGGATATTTACGTTCATACAGCCTGACTCAATACAAGCTAATGTTCAGCCTTGATGACCTAAGTGACCAAACCAAAGGGGATACTGGGCTCCAGCACAGCTCCCCTTTGCTTCAACTGGGGCACATCTCCCATTGTCTTCCCACAATGTAGACAGAATGTAGACAACATGTGGACCGTGTAGTAGGTCATCAAGTCTTCATGTACAACCTGTCAGTCCTGTGCCACGGATGGAGTCCTTGCTGTTCAGATTTGCCTGGCAACCAGCAAGGGAATGTCCAATACAGACTTCAGCTTCCCCTCTGTTGAATTCTTGAAACCTACATTTTTTTTGGCCTCTGTTGCTGAAAACATCTAGTGGGAAGCAAACATTGTTAATGATGTCAGTTCCCAAGGTTTTATTGCAAATCCTGTAAAATTTAATAAAAATAAAAGGCTACATGCACTGGAAGATAAATACTACCTTTTATTTATTTCATATATTTACATATTTTATTAGTGCATATATTCACAGATTTTACTTTATAAATTTACAAAATATTTTCAATGTATATTCTCAGTTCTCATAGCTCTTATGAACCTGATAAAGAAAGGATTAAAAATATTTCCTTTAAACCAAACTCATTAATCCCACTATTTTGTATTCATTCTGGTTGGTGAGGTACGATTTTATTCACTATTTTATAACTCTTCTTTTGTGGTAATACTACTTTAACAGGGGTGTTTTATTGAAACATGCACATCAATTTAATTCTTCCTGTACCAGCTTTCCCCATACTGAGACAGATCAGTGGTGTGAGAACAAAAAGAACATTACAGCCTGTTCGCCTTTAAGTTCAGTCCCATTAAATGATGCTCTCTTGCAGACTTAGGAAATCAATTAGGAAGTACTTGTGAAGATAGCCAAGGAAGAACTGTTTAAAGCCTTAACAGCTTAAATACCCCCTTGCCTTGATGTTAGTCCTATAAAGCTATTAGACTCCAGTCTGGATTGCATTAGCACTATGAAAGTCAGCTGCTAATCCTGTAACCACACTGCCTGTCTCGCCTTTCTCCTGCCCAAGCTCTTACATTAATTGTTTCCAGCAGAGGTGAAAGAAGATGGGACACTGAAGATGTATCAGGCAGAAGAAAATACTAATCAGAATAAAAAGTAAATATAGAAAATACTTGGAATTTCTTCCTTGAATAATATAGCCATCCTGGGTTCAACACAGAATAGAAGTAGTTTGGGTTTTCTGTTGTTTGTTGTTGAGTGTTTATTGCCCCTAGAAAGTAGAATTCTAGCTATCTTCATACTGGAAGCATTTCATTAGTTCAAGACTACTTATGCCAGAAACTACTGTAATTTGAGGGCATTCCAGAGAGCAAAGGAACTCCAGGGGATTCTGGATATACCATGGGCGAATTACACTGGAATGTGATGAAAAATAATTTTCTTTCTTCCTTTCTAAACCTGGGCTACACTTATTTATTTATTTATGTTTCAAACAAATTTCTTTATTCAGATTTTGAGTTTTCAAATTTATTTTCAGGTGAATTCCTCATGATTTTGTATAACTCTCTGCATTTTATATTGTGTTGGTTTTGGCTGGGATAGAGTTAATTTTTTTCATAGAAGATAGTATGTGGCTATGTTTTGGATTTGTGATGAAAACAGCGTTGATAACCCAGGGATGTTTTAGTTACTGCTGAACAGTGCTTAAACAGCATCAAGGCCTTTTCTGCTTCTCACCCCACCGCACCAGCGAGGAGGCTGGGCGTGCACAAGAAGTTGGGAGGGGACACAGCTGGGACAGGTGACCCCAACTGACCAAAGGGGTGTTCCATACCACTTGACATAATGCTCAGTGTATAAAGCAGGGGAGAAAAGAAGGAAGGGGGGACATTCGGAGTGATGGTGGTTGTCTTCCCAAGTAATCATTACGCATGATGGAGTCCTGCTTTCCTGGAGATGGCTGAGCACCTGCTTGCTGATGAGAAGTGGTGAATGAATTCCTTGGTTTGCTTTGCTTGAGTGCACAGTTTTTGCTTTACCTATTAAACTGTCTTTATCTCAACCCATGAGTTTTCTTACTTTTGCCTGTTTTATTCTCCCCCATCTCACTGCAGGAGAGCCAGCAAATGGCTGTGTGGGGCTTATTCTCCAGCTGGGGTTAAACCACAGCATATACAAATGTAATTTTTCTAATGATTTTGTATTTTGATGTATATCAGTTAATTGAACCAGACTTCCAAACGGAAAATTACATTTTTACTTAAAGAGAACCTTTAACCCACAAAAGACTGTTAAACTGGAAAATTTTCAAATATAAAAAGTAAAAAAAACCCCAAATGTGATATTCAATCTCAGAAACTCATTAACGCTGAAGTCACATTTTTTCTTCCTCTAGGCACGATATGGAGTCAAAAGGACCCAAAAGTTGTTCCTTGAAAGTTACTGGTAACACTGTCTATTGTGTTTTCATGACAAGATTTTGGTAGTGGGGGAGGCTACAGTGGTGTCTTCTGTGAGAAGCTGCCAGAAGCTTCCCTCATGTTCCACAGAGCAAATGCTAGCTCCAAGACAGACCCACTGCTGGCCAAGACTGAGCCCATCAGCGATGGTGGTAGCACCTAACATATTTAAGAAGGTGGGGGAAAAACCTGCTGCGCAATAGCAGCCAGAAGAGAGGAGTGAATATATTTGAGAGCAACAACTCTGGAGACACTAAGGTCAGTGAAGAAGGAGGGGGAGGAGGTGCTCCAGGCACCAGAGCAGAGATTCCCCTGCAGCCCGTGGTGCAGCCCATGGTGAGGCAGCTGTGCCCTGCACCCATGGAGGTCCATGGTGGAGCAGATCTCCACCTGCAGCCTGGGGAGGACCCCACCCTGGAGCAGGGGGATGCCCGAAGGAGGCTGTGACCCCCTGGGAAGCCCACACTGGAGCAGGTTTGCTGGCAGGACTTGTGACCCTGTGGGGGACCCACGTTGGAGCAGCCTGTGCCTGAAGGACTGCACCCTGTGGCAGGGACCCCACGCTGGAGCAGTCTGTGAAGAACTGCAGCCCTTGGGAAGGACTCACATTGGAGAAGTTCATGAAGGACTGTCTCCTGTGGGAGGGACCCCACACTGGAGCAGGGGAAGAGTGTGAGGAGTCCTCCCCCTGAGGAGGAAGGAGCAGCAGAGACAACGGGTGATGAACTGACCACAACCGCCATTCCCTGCTCCTCTGCACCACTCAGGGGGGCAGCAGGTAGAGAAATTGGGAGTGAAGTTGAGGGAGGGATTGGGGGAAGGTGTTTTAAGATTTGTTTTTATTACTCATTATCCTACTCTGATTTGAATGGCAATAAATTCAATTAATTTCCCCAGGTCAAGTCTGTTTTGCCTGTGATTGCAACTGGTGAGTGATCTCCCTGTCCTTATCTTGGCTCACAAGCCTTTCATTATATTTTCTCTCCTCTGTCCAGCTGAGGAGGGGAATGCTAGAGCTGCTTTGGTGGGCATGTGGCATCCAGCCAGGGTGAACCCACTATACACTGAAGCAATTTTCATCCAGAAATCACTTAGAATAATAAATCAACTCTTTCCATTGTCAACAAGGAAAGCCACATATAAGAGACTGCTTGCAGATGAGAATGAGAATTTTCTCTGCTTTTCTAACAGACAAAAGCACCAAAACTCAAGACCAGCTCAGGCCAAACCACAGAAGAGGTAGCTGAACAACCACTGATCATGAGGGAAATCCAGGTTTGGATCCAAATCCAGGCTCACCTGTTTCCCTCACACATTCTTCCCCTCCATGCTGCCCCAGATCCAGTCATGTCACATCCCTCTGGGACCTGCTTACCTGTCTGTCCTGCAATCGTAGCAAACAGCCTGTGGGGAATCCTGGATGGGATCTTCAGTCCAGCTCTTATCTGGTAATACCTGGGCAGAAGGAATTAAAAATGACATGCTGTTAGATAGCTTACCACTTGATCCAACCTAAAATTTTGTGAGAACACATCCCGGGCATTTGCACTCAAACAGAAATGCTCAAGAGAACAGGCAAGCTCAGAAATATTGAATGTTTTCATCTGGTTTTTAGCTTTAACTGAAGTCAGTTTATACCAATTTTAATCAGGCCCTTTCTATTTCATGGCAGGCAGAGTGGATACAGTGGCCTGATGTGTGACTAGTGACGAAACATTGTGATAGCTCTTGACTTCTTGTGGGGAAAAGAGACAAAGAAATATCTACTATAAAAGGCAGTGAGATCAGACAAGGAGTGACAAAGATTTAATACAAAATGAAGAAAGGAAACTTCTGTAGAAAGACAACAAATGTGCTAATCCCACATCTAGGAAAACAGTTTATAAATAGTGATTATCATTCTGCTGTTCCATATTGAGGCTACTATATAATGACAATGTTAGCATTAACCATACCTAAACCAGCTTAATTCTAGTCATTTGCTTTCTCATAGATGATCGCTATGTTAGATGAAGGAAGACAGAAAAAGAAAACATAAGCAATTTAACTGGCTTAAGTTACATATGGTGCAGGTTACTTTAGAAAGTTTGCAAATATAAGCTCAGTCTAAACAGAGAAAGAAAGTCACCCCAGTCTTTCCTCATCACCACTTTCATGAACGAGGCATAACAAGCAGCGTATAGTACAGTACCTAATCCACTGCACTGGATACCTCCAGCTGTTTGCAGATCTCCCACTGACCTGCTGTAACACCATGTTGGTGTCAATCCCCTTTCCTCTGCATTTTCCTTCCTACCCTTTGTTTGGTCTATTTGTTTATAAATTCCTCATATCTCGCAAGTGCTTCCAGATATTTTTGGCCTGATTTGTGTCTAAGCCTCTAAATACAAAAAAATAAAGCTTAAATTAAAGGTCTACCCAGCACCTAAAGACGTTATAACAGTTAGCAGAATTATTTCCTCAGAAGAGTATAACTGTATGTGGAAATGGACAGTTAAAACACCTAGTTTTCTGTGAACTGCTGTATAAACAGCCCATACAGATTACATGTAGCAAGAAAACCTTTGTTATGAACATAATATGGGATAAACCAGACCTGTCTCTGCTAGGTTAAAAGCTGAAGAAAGGGGTTTGATGGGGAAAAAAAACCCCACACTTCAGAGTCAAGTGTGTCCTGATCCTTCACAGCTAAAGGCTCACATTACCCTACTACTCCGACTGGCAAATCCTTGCCAACTTGGATATAATTTCATCACAACCCTTGACTTTTTTAGATATCTATTTTAGGCAAGAACTTGGGCATGCAAACTCTCCATTTACATTTAAATTTTCAGAAAAGAAAATAAAAGAAGCTCAGATTCTAAATACACACAGTATCCAGCTAAAAATAACAGCAACCAAATCTAAACTGCCTGATCTTTATCTCCCTTATACTGTCCTTGCACTATGGTAGGAGTTTTTAATTAATGCTATTGCTCCTGATTTGTTCCAGAGCAATGGCAAGAATTATGCCTTAAGACTCTTGCATTTTCATTACAATTATATGCAATACACTTTTTTAACTGAGAAAGATACCCTATTTGGACCACCCATACAGTCTAATCATTTCCAAATAACAGCAACATGGTATTAAAGGAGGATTGCCACAGTAGTGTAACAGGACCCTCCTCAGGATGCAGATATTAATGTTTTACTACATTATTCCTAAGAATAACATCCTACAGCTGTCTAACTACAGCTTTTAGATATTTGCTGCTTAAGACTCTGGTGGGTTATCCTTGGCTAAGAGCCAAAATTCCACCCAGATGGTCTGTCACTCCCCCTCATCAACAGGGCAACAGGAGAAAATAGGATGAAAAATAGGATGCGATAAAGACAGGGAGGTCACTTACCAGTTACCGTCACAGGCAAAACAGACTCAACTTGGGGAAAATTAATTTAATTTATTCACATTTGGGTAGTAAGAAACAAAACCATACCTTAAAACAACATCTCCCCTCACCCCACCCCTTTTTTCCCAGGCTCAGCTTCACTCTTTCTGATTCCTCCCAAGCAGCTCAGGAGAACGGGTATGGGAGTTAGTCAGTCCATCATAGCCCCTCTCTACTGCTCTGTCCTCCTCACACATTCCCTGCTCCAGTGTGGACCCTTCCACAGTCTGCAGTTCTTTCAGGAAACATCCAACTGGCTACCTACTGCCACACTATGATAATGTTTGCCTTCCCTCATCGTGTGTTTCATGTTCAGAAGCATCTCAAGCAGCCCTAAATGCTTTCATTAGGAAACTGAGTTCCAGTGGCTTGGCTGGTGCTCCAGATTAAGTCACCTAAAGTTGAGGAGACTATATATAGGTGCCTAAGGTGACAGTTTCAATGATCATGTAGTCAAAACTCCTAGTAGACTTCAGAAACATCCAGCTCCTAAGAGAGGATGCTGGGCAGACCTTGACTTCACTCATTGTCCAGACTAGAACTGCTGACTACAACACAGCCTTGGATATCAAAAACACATGAAGATACCTCAATACTGGCGACTTCCTAACAAGGTTATTTCCACCCTTTATTATTTCCTTTATAAAATGGACTAGGTGTAATGCCATAAAAGTCTTCATTTTATTTTAATCTTTCCCTGTTCATCCCCTTAATTTTGACAAATTCATTTGAATGTCAGAGATATTCTAGAAGACATAAATAGACATCTTCCTGTGCACCCACCAAGTTTAATTGCTCAAAACAAAAAATGTATAGAAAAGTCCTAGAAACCTAAGGAACTCTCAGATTAAGATTAAACTCTAAGGTTAAAGATCCAGATGTAAAGAGAATCTGGAGACTAGTAAGATCTGCAATACTAAGGAATGCAGCCAAAAATGCCACTTGTATTTTGTAGGAAACCAAACATTTTTTCATTCTTCATAAAAAGAATTACACTAATCAGTTAGTGATAAATGATTTATTGCAGATCGTTTGGCACCTTGTGCCAAAAGGTTCAGCCTTGGTAATGCAATGGTATAAAGCAATTACAGTATAAACTGTCATGGAATTAGGTATATTCTTCCTAAAGAATGACTTCAGAGAATAGTCTGATGCCCAGAAGACACAAGAGGCTTCTGAATATCCTGTTGTTTCAAGATTTGTGCACTTGTGCATATGTCTGCATTGCAATGCCTTGCACCTCAAGGTAGGGACAATGTTGGTCAATTAGATTAATGACAAAGAAGGACAGTGATGTAGAGGACCTCAGATCGAAGTGCCCCAACACTGCAGTGATGTTCATGAAAATTAACACACAGGGCGGTGAAAATGTTAAAGGCTCAAACCCAAAGATTAAATGAAAAATTAAAATAGAAATAGAAATGCTCACAATTTATCCATTTATTCCTTTTAAAATTGAATAGTTTCCCTGAAAATCTTTGAGAACAAGTTATATTTCAATGAAACTTTCAGGCAAAACGTTAACAACAGCTCCAAAGGAGGTTATAAATATCACAAGCATAATATGAGTCAGGAACAGCTTCACCTTGGGTGGTCAGAAAAAGCTAAAGACATCCTCAATTGAGTTTCACCAGACCTCTTGTTGTCCAGTTAAAATAAACAACCTCCATACAGGAAACTGAATAAAACCCATTACCTGTTTTTTTTTCTATTTTTAAGCCATATATCAATATATAAATCATAAAACAGGCAAATATTAACCATTCCTCCTCAGAGCTTCATCTGAGTCTTCGCAGGCAGGGACGAATTGCCAAACAGTGACTTTATGCTTAAGAAAAAACATGAAAATGAAGGTCCCTGCTCTTACACTCTGAAGTTGGATGTTACTTCATAAGAGTTTGTCATTATGAGGAAGATTTTCCTGATCAAAATACAGGCCACTGCAAGATGCAGAGTCCCATACATTTTCTTCAGCAGCAAACCTAGATAAGTATCTCCACTTCCCCACCCCACTGCCCTACACACCTCTGGACTGTTCCAGTACAAGTAACAGTGAGACCAGGACGTAAACCAGAACCATGTTAATATGAGTGCACCTCACCAGCTTCTTCCAGTCCACCCAGCCTAAAGAGGGATCAGTTTAGTCGCCTGAGCTCTCCCAGAGTCTGCATGCCCTGTTCTCACTTGAGTGGAACATTTGCTGTGTGGACACTGCGGCAGCAGAGACTTGAGGGTGGGTTGCTATCTGGGTGGACTCAGTTGCACAGACATGGCTTCTCCCTCTTTGTGTATGTAGCTGCTGTTTGCATTTCAGATGTGGAAAGAAATCTTACAGACAAGGGCTTTATCTCTGCCCAGCTGAGTGAACCTCTTCAAAATGATATGAGGCATGAAGAGAACAACTATAAAGAACAGGAACAGGACCTGGAGGTCAAAATCTATACTTAAAAATGGAAAATCAGGCTGAAGTAAACATTGAAAAAGCCACCAAAACAGTTACAGGAGGTCCTCTACCACATATGTGCAGGAAAGGACTGCCTGAGAGTGATATGGGGCTGACAGTAATGATAAATGAGATACTGCCTCCAAAAATAACAAGCTATTTTGCCCTTCTGCTTACTTTTATTTATTTATTTATTTTTTTATGAAGAGCACAGACAGGAAGGCTAAAGGGAAGGAGTACAAAGCTTTGGAAAAGATCACAGCCTAGGTGCCAAAATCAAAGAGGTGAGCATGCTTAGAGAAGATGAAGCTGGAGAACTTTGGAAGAAGCAGCAAAGTGAACTGGACACTCAGTAATACAGGTTTACAACAAATCCAAGAAATCCATAAAGGTACAGAAGGGCTAGTGATGAGCAGAAGCTAAACAGTCGTTGTGTAAAGGGGTTGAAATGGACATAACTATGGGAACCTGAGTGTGGCCCCAGAAATACATAAGGCTTTATAGCAGATTTTGAAGAAAAGAATAATTAGGAAATAAATGAGAAATTGCCACACAATTCCTGTTTTACTACAGTTAGGCTAAGTCTGGCTCATTAAAGTTAGGCTAGGTAGTAGCTCTCTTTGAGTAAAGAGATCGTTTATATTTTGTGGGTTTTTTTTTAAGACAGTGCAGAAAAGCTTATTTAGACTTCAGTAAAGTAGGGAGACCATGGAAAATCTCCAGCTAATGTGAAATAAGCTCTGTGATGGGAAGATCAGGAAACAGCAAGCTGATTTTAAGAAAAGAACTAAAGGAACTTGGCACACTTAACTCGGCAAAACACAGAGCAATCAGATCCCCTCTCCATCTATAAATACATTGGGAGGAAAAACATCAGGAAGGAAGAAGAAGAGGTACAAGAAAGTACAACATTGGCACAACAGCAACCACATATCAACTGCCCATGAATATATGCAATTTAGACACAAGAAGTTGTAGCTGGCAAAGGAGTAAGACTGAGAAACAACCTCCTAACAGGAGCAGGAATGAAAAAGCCAATTTGCTTTTAGGGGAAGATCAGTAAATTTCCAATTTATTTATAGGAGATGGATCCTTCTTCTTTGCAGGACCAATGCTATTTACACAGGCAGTGCATACAACTCCAAGTCCCTTCTCTCTCTGAGACAGACTGCACTGGTCACCCTAATCGCAATGAATTTGCCATTACCACCTTCACTGGCCATTTGTGAATTACTCATCTTTAAAATTCAATAGATAATTTGAATATCCACTTTGTTTTCCTGTGCCCAGACACATATTAATTCCTGATAACCTGCACTGACTCACCTAGCATGCTGACATTAAAGCCTCCTTCAGGAGCCTGACTCCACTAACAGGTGTGTTAGCAGTGTGGGTGACACTGCTTCCCCTTGTCCCCCCTTCGAGAGGCAGAGCTACTGACACCTTTCAGTCTTTTGGCACTGCGGTCAGACCTCCTCACAGGACCACCAAAATCAGTCTCAGATGTTAAGTGTTCACTTAATGATCAGGCAGGGTGGAGGTTTTTTTGCTTTCTTTGTTGATGATTACACTGCATTCAAATGCACAGAAGAAGTACTTAATTTTAGGAGAACAAAATGTTTTAGCTTCAGAAAACTCATCGTGCCATCTCTAGTGATCTAATCATACCACAGGACAGTACTAATCCCAAAGGATTTACATCAAAACCAACAGAGAAACACATCAAGGGAGCGGGCTGGTACCAGCCCTGTTACTGACACTTTGGACTCCATCCTTCCCTTGCTCCCTCCTCCCAGATCAATGCGGAGCATCTCGGCTCTCATCTAGTCCTACAAGTTGCTTCCTACTTATCTTCCCCTGCCATTGACTGGTAATGGGATTGTAAAGCCCAGGTTAAGAAGGGATGACTAGTTTGAAACAAGCAATTTGTTGGATAATATTGATCCATCACACTACCAAAACAGATCACTCCCACCAGGAGCATTGACAGACCAGACCGCTCCTCTCTGATCATTCCTGCAGCATGGAAATCAAACAGATTTGCTCAGTAACACTGTTGTGGGAGTCAGACAAGTTCAAAACTGCATAACTTCCACCTGGTTTGAATTATACCTGAACAGCTCCAAGGCTTAAAATTTCATCCCAAATTAGGCTACTTTTTATTATATAACCCTTAAGCTAATACCTACTGCAAACAAACTAGCTGTATGCTGAGCCTGATCAGTCAGCCTGGAGTTTCTATTTCTTCTCAGACCAGTGTTGGACTTGACCTCCAGGAGCCTGTGTCAGAAAAAATTCTCTGTTGGATTACTGATGCCAGGGAGCTGAGGCAGCACAATGTTTTGGAAGTCAATGAAGAAAAGCTTTACAGTCAAGGAAAAAGACAGATTTCTGCATGAAAACAGCATGGAAAGAGACCTCAGATATCTATGCAAGATGTAACTTCATTGGCCATAAAGAATGTCTGAACTCAGTATTTTCAGCTGGAAAAAACCCATTCCTTCTCTGGAAAACTTTATTTTCCTGTGCTGCACTGATCTTCCCCAGAAGAGGATTCCCAAGTGTGTTACCACTTGAGAGCCCGATACATATTCCAGAAGTTTACACAGGACAGAGGAACCATTTGTGATCATTCAGTATGATTCCCAGAAAAATACAGTAATCAATAATCAACCAAACACACTATTATTTCCTATACAGACACTGGGGGCTGAAACTTAAAAAAAAAAAAAAGCCTCCCATTCAGTTAGTTTCATGCTGAAAAAGTGAAGAGTGAAAAGCAATGCCTGTCTTGAAGGTACAGCGAGAAAGCCTCGGTAAAGGAGGCGACCAGACCACTGTTTATTTTTCCTTTCCATTCAGTGAAACAAATCAGATGCATAACCATAAAAAGTTCTTCAACTTTGCATCAAACAACAGTGGGTTTTCCTTGCTTGTGGTGATAATGCTTTAGGATACAAATCTAACAGACTCAGTAATATTTCACAGATCTGTAAAATGCATGAGTCAAACAGCAGTACAATGTATGAATCCATCCCATGTTCCTTTACTGCCTATTTTGTATATAAATGTTTTGGTGGATTCTCTGGCTATTCAAACAAGAGCACATGGGAAGAGGTGGTAATTTTGCACCTAAGGTTGAAGACAGACAATTAGCATATCAGAAAAATGATCACATTATTATATAAGCAAGTACAGTGTGCAATACACATGTGCATGAGGAAGCCCTACAATATGACCACAAAATGTTTCAAACTGTTTGATCCCTTTATGCTACAGACCAGCCAGTGTCAGTGGTTCACAAACATCTGCACAGAAGCAGTTTGTAAGCAAATCTTCCCTTCATGAGCACCCTCCAAACTGTAACAGCACAGTGCTCATAACTGCTGCAGATGGTGCTCACTGGGAAAACATGTATCGGTACAGAACAATGCTTATAAAACATACATTGATCACTGATACAGTCCATTTATAAGCTTTCATGATGTATTGGGTGCCCGTGCCCAGGCGCTGGCAGGGGGCTGCAGGGCGGCCTCTGTGGGGAGAGGCCGGGGCTGCCCCGTGCCGGACACAGCCGGTCCCAGCCGGTCCCAGCCGGCTCCAACGGCCCCAGCGCAGGACACAGCTGAGCCCCTCAGCCAAGCTGGGGGCGCCCGGGGGACACCAGGTTTCAGCAAGGGCCAAAGGCGGCCCAGGCAGAGGAGGAGGAAGCCAAGGAGGGAGCAGCAGCAGAGGGACCCCGAGGCCGGAGGACGAGGAGGGCAGGAGGTGCTGCAGGCCCGGAGCAGGGATCCCCTGCAGCCCTGGAGAGACCCCGCGGGAGCAGAGACCCACCCTGCAGCCCGGGGAGGGCCCCACGCCGCAGCGGGGGGATATTTCCTGCAGGAGCTGCGGCCGTGGAGAGCCCAGGCGGGAGCAGGTTGTCCCTGAAGGACTGCAGCCCGGGGAAGGGCCCGGCTGGAGCAGGGACACGGGGCAGGAGGGAGGAGCGGCCCAGAGGGCTGCGAGGGACCCACCGCAACCCCCAGCCCCAACGCCTGTGCCCCTTGGAGGGGAGAGGAGTCGGGAGTGAAGGGGAGAAGGTGGGACTGGGAAAAGTTGGTGGGAAGGGAGATGCCACTGGTTTTTGCTTCTCCTTTTCCTCAAGTTCAAGCCAAAGGCCTAGGGAAACGGTGGGGAGGAGGTGGTGTTCTAATGTTTGTCCTTGTTCTTATACCAAAATATATTTTAATTGGCAATAAATAAAATTCCTTTTCCCTAAATTGAGTCTATTTTGCCCATGATGGTAGCTGGTAAGTGATCACTCTGTCCTTATCTCAACCCATGAGCTTTGTCATCCTATTTTCTCACCTGTCCAGCTCATGAAGAGGGGTGAATAAACAGCTGGTTGGGAGTTTGGCCCTTAGCCAAGGTTAACCCCCCACAGGTACAGAACATTTGCAATTACAAAAGTATTTTTCTTTACATAGAAGAGCAGGATATTTCATTTGGCAACCAAAGAGTTTGCTACTATGCCACAAAGAATCACATAAAAACAGGGACATTTTGATCTCTAACTCCATTGTCAGAGGATTGGGAAGTAAACTGACTCAGAAAGGAATACACGGTGCATTATCATAAAGCTCTTCCTAATTATTTTAAATGTAGTATTAAATTAAAAAAATAGAAAATCATTCCTATTCTGTTGATTCCAAAGTGATCAAAAAACCCATAAAACTCAAATGTAAACTTTGAAACTAAACTGTGAGCTTATTTCAAAACATTTAATTTGTGTGATGTTTCCTGAGAACCTACACATATCTACAAACTCTGATCCAGACATTTTCTCAATTGAATGCTATTTCAAGAAGCCTTTCTGACCTATCTCTACCACAGGCTTCTGGTACAGTATAGAAAAGTCCCAGAAAAAAGGAGTGAGAGCGTGTGGCACAGAAGCTACCAGTAGGCAGAAGGTGGTTGTTCACAGCAGCCATCACCTTCCCACCATTAGCATTTTCTTCCCACCTTTTTGGCAGTAGGAGGAAGACCTCAGAGAGCCCAGGGAACCAACTCACTTTGGAAGCCATTGGAGGTGTCATGAGGAAGGCTTTCCTCAGCCCTCAGTCAAACATTGAACAAGGTGACAGGTTGGTCTGGCAGCTTCCTTTTCGATGCCCACAGCCTCTGTGCCAGGGCACAACAGCGGGTTAGTCAAAGATAACTGCGGCACTCCAATCCAGACTCCACAGCCATTTATCACATCAAGTGTCTACGATTCTTGCCCCAGTTTTATTCTCAGGCTCTTTAACTTTTGATGAAGGAAGGTCTAAAATTAGTAGTGTAAGAGGAAGGCAATCCATACTGTCCTTGTAGTACAATAAGTAATGCAACCCTTGTCTCTAGCTAGAAGGTATAGTGGGTCTACTGAAAGTAAACTTCTCAAGGGGGCTGTAGCATGCAGAGACAAGGAAGCATGACAAAGGGAGTTGTGCATTCAATAAGAGGAAATAATTCAATTTTAAATGTATTGCAGCCTCCTTTTTAAATTTTTTATT
Organism: Strix aluco; assembly: GCF_031877795.1. Classification (NCBI taxonomy): domain Eukaryota; kingdom Metazoa; phylum Chordata; class Aves; order Strigiformes; family Strigidae; genus Strix; species Strix aluco. The sequence goes on along the minus strand of NC_133931.1, from coordinate 5,977,503 downwards.
CTGACAGAAAATCCTGTTTTAACAATTGCTGTCCAGTTCTGCAGACTGGAGAGATACTTGTGGTTCATTCTCACCCAAGCAACAAAGGTTCTCAGCATCTTCCGAAGGTGCTCAGCATGCCCCAGGATCAATCACAGAGAGACGTGTCTTAAGTCCAGCATTTCGGGCTGGAAGCTCTCAAGAGCTGAGTGCTGCGGGTACAACTTGGAAAAGATATAAACAACTTTTGGCAAATAAGCTCTAGTGTGAACAGGAGAGCTCCCATATTTCAGTGCATTACTGAATAAGAGGCAACTCTTGGTACTTGATGCTTTTGAGGCAAGGCTTTCATTTGTATCCAGGTAAGCCACAACCTTGATCATTTTCATACTTCTAGCTTCTTGTAGGTTTCATCAGAACATCTCTTCTCTGCAGAAACTTGCAACCCTATAGGCCATAAAAGCTCCAGCTCTCACATCCCCGCAGCTCTCTGACAATTACACCAACCAGCACCCTTTACATCTCCTTTTATGCTCACCTCGGGGGCTCTTGCCCTTTTATGCTCATCAAGGTAGCAATGCTGCCTTTTATTTGGTCCCATATCCATACTCTTAAAGCAATTTCCCCTCTACTTCCCTTTCAGACAGCATAGTAAACTAGGGTTAGAGAGGAGTGGGCAGTAGAATGGTGAATAGCAGAGTAAAATGAAAGAAATGTGCTTTATTGTTGGAAAAGACAGACAGGGAAAGAAAAGGGCAGAAAAATTAAGACCCTGATAAGGATATAAGCACTTATATCCTTGTCTCAAAGGCAGTAAAAAACCTTGAAAACATAGCTTAATTTAGTCTCACAGTCAAGTAGTAACCTTTTTCAATCTGCTTTTACATTATACAAAGAGCTAAAAAATGAGAGATTTTGTGGTCTTCTAACTGAAGCATTTGGAAAACCTTACACTGTGATAATCTCAGAGAGATAAGTAACCCTTAACTGTTCTGGGTGCAAACAAGAGGCACTCTATAGCAATCATTTAATAGATATAAAATGAGCTGAATATTCCTGAAGGTCATCTTTTTCATTCTTAGATCAAACTTTTATATTATATATTTTTCACAAGAATAAGACACATATGGTGTCTCATGAGAGTTCCAAAGTCTTTTGTAATGCTTGTAGAATGAAATGGATAAACAGGTTTGGAGATGTGGTTATTTACAATAAATTTTTAAAGTTTGTATCCCACTCCTGGAAACAGAAAATGATAGCCAGGAAATGGCTCCTCAGAGGCCACTGCTTTAAAAATTTTACCCATTTTTTCATATCTGAGAACTTCACAGAAGATTGAAAGCCAAAGTGACCTTGAAACAGAGATGCAAACTGATTTGGGACATAATGGGTATGTTTAACTCATCAGATCAGGGAGAGATTTCCACTTCATTCACAGCCTGCTAGCTGTCTAATCCCAAATGAATATAAAACCTAAGTATCTTCTAGCCATTGACCCTGAATTAGTTTCTAAAGGAAGGAAGTTTGGGGACATGAGCAAAGTGGAGATTCAGTGTGATCTGACACACAGTGAATCATGATCCCAGGACAAGTTAGGACACTTAGTCCATCCAGCAGATCCACAAATTTTGCTGTCACTAAACTGGTCAGTTCAAATATCTAGAAGTCTCATAAAAGTTGAACACTTCCTATGATGGAAGAAAGTCATGCAGATAGGTGAGGTGGCATGATCTCAGCATAAGAGTGGTTTGTCCCATGGCTATGCCTGTATCTCTTGCAATTTCAGGATAGTATCCTGTTCCACAATCCCAGCCAACCATTGTTCTGGTATTGATCTGCCATCACTAGACTCAGTTTCAGTCAATGCTGACTGGCTGGTAGAACAAGGACAGGACAGGAGCCACGACAGCATACTGCAATTAGAAAGTGCTTCCCACCAAGGCCTGACATTTACAGGAGCCTAAAAGGAATTCACACTCACTGCCACTTCTTCTCCCCATAGGAATTTGGTGTTACTGTCCCTGCTTCACATCACTGACCCAACACATCAGGTCTCCACTCTGCTCAGGTGCATTGGGAGGTGCAAGGTTGAAGCACCTGGCAATAACACACAGCACACTTGCGAGGGCAATGAAGAGCTGCATAAAACTGAATCCAGTGATGGCAGATCGGTACCAGAGCAAAGAGAAATTAAAACATCCACCCATCATAAATTCTGAGAATTCAGCATTTCTGTCTGGGACCACCTGAATTCTTAAGGTACCTGCCATAAAGCAGAAATTTATGTCAGAAGTACAAAGAAACTGTTTCTGGGGTTTCTGCTGAAATGAAGCTTTATTTGTTCTTGTTGGGTATTTTGGGGGGAGTTTATTTTTTTCATTCATATCACAGAACTATAAAATATCTCAAGTTGGAAGGAACCCATAAGAATCATGAACTCCAACTCCCTGCTCCTCACAGGACTATCTAAAACTAAATCATATGACTGAGAGCATCGTCCAGACACTCCTTGAACTCTGAAAGCCACTTCCTAAGATGTCTCAGGTTAGTTTGAGAGAGGAATTTCACCCTGTTCTCTTTTAGATCCTGATTCCTAGAACTCATTACAACTTCATTTATTCCTGTTAAAGAGAATGGGGTTGCAATGGTTCAACTCTTCTCAAAATGAGGTTCTTAATTCAGAGAGATAGCCTTTTCTATGAGGGTAACTCCTATGAGATGTAAACACAGACATGACTGTGTCATACATGTAACAAATAAAGAAATAAACAAAAAAGGCAGCATTCCTTATTCTAAAAGACTAAAGATCTCAGTACGGAATCAGAAAGAAACATTCAAACAAGAGCTAGGAAATGTGGACACTTTTCAGTGTCTCATGATTTGAACATGGAGCAAAAACTGTACAGTTTCTGTACAAAGAGAGCATTAGTTTTCTGATGTTTCACATACACTGTACAACTCCGTAAGACAATGAAAAGAACGTGATACGCTACAAAACCGTAAAAATGTAACCCCTTGGCTCCTGTTATAAATACTTCCTAGGACTGGAAGTGGAATTTTTGTCAAAGGACAAATTAGACCTTTAGTGTCAGGCAGGAAAGGACCTTTCAAGCTTGCACTCTCAAATGAAAATACTGGATGTAGAATATGAGGAACAACTGCATAGTAATCAGTACTTGGCTAAATATTGGAGCCTGTATATCTAAACAAGGAAATTCCAGTCCTTGAAAAGGGCTTGAAAACCAGTGGCAATTGATGGATAAGTAAACTATAGAACGGAAAAATTAACTGGAAGAACCGTTAAAACTTACAGTAACATCAGTCTTCTGGAATGCTTAGAGAATACGAGGCAGAATTTTTGCAAGCAGAAATAAAATAGAAGATTGATGAATACAATAGGTTTTTATTAGAAAAGGAGCAAAACCTTCAAGAATTTGCAGCTTGTGACAAAGAAATAGAGAAACCGGTAGCACAGATACAAGAACTGGAGAACAGACGTACTGCAGTCTCAAAGACCGTAAGCTAGTTGGAACAACAACTACAACAAATTAAGAAAGTGGAAACAGAATTAAAACAAAATGAAGAAAGATTAGAACAGCAACAGTACAATAACCTGATTCAGATTCCTGTTCTACTGTTTAAATTGGATGATACAAGGCATGGTGTACCTACAGAAGGCAGTTCTGATCAAGTGCTAAAGGAACAGTTAGAGGCTGAACAGGAAGCACTTGTGACAAAAGAGAGATTGAAAGCTTAATAGACTGCATAGAACAATATAATTTGATCAGTAAAAATTAGGAGATATTACAGCTGAATTTGCAGTTAGAGATGCAGGAAAATCACAGGACTTCAGGATCACTGAGCTTCAGTCAGAGAACACACACCTGAAGGAGGACCAGAGTGTTGTGAGTTGACCTGGGCCGGCTGCCAGATCACACACAGCCTCTCTCTCACTCCCCCACCTCAACAGGACAGGGGAAGAAAATAAGATGAAAAACCTCTTGGGTCAAGATAAAGACAGGGACATCACTTAGTAGTTACCATCACAGGCAAAACAGACTTGATTTGGAGAAAATTAATTTATTTATATTTAAAAGTAGAGTAGGATGCTGTGAAACAAAAAACACTTTCCCCACACCAACTCTTTTTCTGAGGCTCAGCCAGACACACTCTTTCACACCTGATTTGTCTCCCCGCCTTCTTCCCAATACCAACCTTACTCTTTCATTCTTGGCTCCTCTATCTCCTTGCCCCCGCCAAGGGGCACAGGGTTTGGGGCTGGGGGTTACGGTGGGTCCCTCGCAGCCCTCTGGGCCGCTCCTCCCTCCTGTGCTCCAGCCGGGCCCTTCCCCGGGCTGCAGTCCTTCAGGGACAACCTGCTCCCGCCTGGGCTCTCCACGGCCGCAGCTCCTGCAGGAAATATCCCCCCGCTGCGGCGTGGGGCCCTCCCCGGGCTGCAGGGTGGGTCTCTGCTCCCGCGGGGTCTCTCCAGGGCTGCAGGGGATCCCTGCTCCGGGCCTGCAGCACCTCCTGCCCTCCTCGTCCTCCGGCCTCGGGGTCCCTCTGCTGCTGCTCCCTCCTTGGCTTCCTCCTCCTCTGCCTGGGCCGCCTTTGGCCCTTGCTGAAACCTGGTTTCCCCCGGGCGCCCCCAGCTTGGCTGAGGGGCTCAGCTGTGTCCTGCGCTGGGGCCGTTGGAGCCGGATGGGACCGGCTGGGACCGGCTGTGTCCGGCACGGGTCAGCCCCGGCCTCTCCCCACAGAGGCTGCCCTGCAGCCCCCTGCCAGCGCCCGGGCACGGACACCTGATACACTGGATAGCAGTGACTCTTCAGCTTTCCTTTTCCCACAAACAGTTTCAAGAGATATTTCAAGAAACTGACCATTTGAATGAGTAAATTAAGAGACTCCGGACTTTCAGACACAGGGGCATTTCTCCCACACCAGGGCTGGGGATGACCAAATCAGTGCACCTGAAGGAAATCATCCTTGTCCTCCTCCCTTTCTCTTTATTTTGCTCACTTTTACTTTCTGCATCAGATTTTATTTCCTACTCTTTCTCAGGAAACAGGTCATCTCTATTTCCACCCACTCACTCCACACAAATAAAACTAATTGCTAAATGTGGGATCTTACCCAAATTTACCTATTTTTCTCACTGAACTGTTGGCAGCACTGAAGGGACTTTTCCCCCTCTTCCAAGAAAGATGAATACTCTTTTCTAAAAGTACACTCGGTGCTGGCACAAGCCTGACAGCTCTTGAGATGGAAATCCCATTTTCTGCAGAATGAATTCAGCACTAACAACCGCATTGCAACCTTTCTTCACAATGTTTTTGTCAATATGAGTCCTCTCTGCTTTACAGAAAACCTGTACAGAGAGGTGAAAAGAGTTTTCATTCCCAACTGTGTCATGAATTTGTCCCCTCTGCTAAAGCCCTGACCTAATTTTTGAGCTAATCCTAAAAATATTAATATTAATCATGTAAGAATTCACAAAAACTTGTGTTTCAGAAATTTTCTCCCAGGAGAAATCTTTCACAGAAGACAGATTAGAACCAGAGCAGTACCAAACAACACAGTAGTAGAGACAAATGATGTGTCTACCTGAGCTGTCACCAAATTCTGGAAATGCCAAGATTTTGTAGCCACTTAGCCTTACACCAGTAAAGTCTCTAAGTTGGTTGCAAATCTGCTCTTGATATGAGGAGGACTTATTTCCGAAACAGCTAGAAGTCAAACCCATACTTATCTTCCATCAGAATCCACAAATCAAATACCCTTTCATAGAGTCATAGAATCATTGAATAGCCTAGAATGGAAGGGACCTCAAATGATCATCTGGTTCAGCCTTTCATGGGAAAGGGAGCCTAGATGAAATTAGCAGCCTGTCCAATCACTTCCTGAAAACCTCCAGCAATGGGGACTCTACCATGTCCCTGTGGAGGTTGTTCCAGTGAATGATTGTTCTTACTAAAAACTTTCTTTCCTATACAGGGATGAAACCTCTTCTGGTATAAATTGTACCCATTGCCCTTTGTCTTCTCCACACGTCTCCTTGTGAAGAGAGAGCATCTCTCCTCTTTGTAGCTGCCCTTTAAGTACTGGAATACTGTGATGAGGTCTTCCCTAAGTCTGCTCTTCTCGAGGAAGAAAAGAAATAACTCCTTCAGCCATTCCTCATAGGTTAGGTTCTCCAGCCTTGCTTTGATCATGTTCATGGCCCTCCTTTGGACCCTCTCCAGTCTGTCCACATCTTTCTTGAATTGTGGGGATCAGAATTGGACACAGTACTCCAGCTATGGCCTGACAAGTGCTGAGTAGAGTGGGCAGATCACATCTCTGTCTCTGCTAGTAATATCCTAGTGGATGCAGCCTAAGAATCAATTTGCCTTTGCTGTTACAGCAGCACAGTGCTGACTCATGTTTAGCTGGTTGTCTACCGGGACACTGAGGTCCTTTTCAGCAAGTCTATACCCTAGCTACACAGGTCCCAGCCCTGCACTGAGCTCTTTGGTTAGGTCATCCCAGGTGCAGGACTTTGCACTTGTCTTTGTTAAATTTCATGCAGTTGCTTGCCTGCTGTTCCAGCCTGTCCAGGTCTCTCTGTAAGATGGCTCTCCCTTCTGACACGTCCACCTCACCACCCAGTTTGCTGTCATTAACAAACTTGGCGAGAGTGCTGTCAATCTGATCATCCAGGTCATTTATGGAGTTGTTGAACAGCGTGGGGCCCAGTATCAATCCCTGGGGGACCCCACTTGTGACAGGCTGCCAGTCTGAATAAGGTCATTGATCACCACCAATAACATTGCAGCCTGTTAGCCAATTTCCTACCCATCTCGCAGACCACCCACCCAGTCTGTATCTTGCCAGTTTGTCTAGGCAGAGGCTGTGGGAATCAGTGTTGAACACTTTGCTGAAGTTCAAGATCACATCTGCTCAGTCAAGGTCTGTGCAGATTCTTTTCGTAGGAGAAATCGCTGCTACACTTTTCTTCAGTTTTTCTGTAACCTAAGTCAAACCATAACTGGGTCCAGTTCCCTCCCATATCTGAGATCATCTGCATCTTTCATCTTCTCTGTGCTTATCCATATGGTATTGTTTTCATTCCTGCTGAGGCTGTTCCTGTTTTCATCGAATAAAAATATCAATTGGATCTCAAATCAGCATTGTATATTAAGCATTAGCAGAAGCAAGAATAAAAACTGAGGACTCCAGTGACAGAATTGGAATCGCTGTGATGGGGCTACACATTCTTATTTCTCTTTATCCTATTTCAGAATACAACAACGCACCTAAGTTGTTCCATCTATTCACTATGTATCAGTGTTGTGGCTTAAGCTACTCTCTTCTTAAATATGTTATCACAAAGGCACAACCACTGTCACTAATTGGCTCAGCCTTGGCCAGAGGTGGGTCCAACTTGGAGCCGGAGGAGCTTCTAGAAGCATCTTACAGGAGCCACCTCTTTAGCCCTGTTACCAAAACCTTGCCACACACAAATCCAGCACAGATAAACTGGACCTGTGAATTCCAATCTGAAAAGCAGAGCACCTAAACTTTTGGTTTGATAACCTAAACACCATCAGACTCAAGCCTCTCTGTGGACCTGGATCTTCATGCCAGCATTTATGATACTAATGACAGATATGTGAATTCTTTTACCAAAAATATGAGATCGTCCAAAGCGAGTCAGGAGTCCTCAAACTTCTATCACAGGCAACTCTAAAAAGAATCTTAAACGGTGCATTTACCCATAAACTTGGTGTTTCATTATAGTGGAATAAATGTTAATTTCATCTAGATAATAATTCTGGCAACAGCCTAATTTTATGAATATCTCCTCACGTCAGGAGCATCACAAGAGTATGGATAACATTGATGACGTAATCCTAATCTCTTTATTCTTTCTCTCTCCAACCAAACAAATTTGCCATCTAGTTTAGAGAATTAAAGCCTCACTGTCTCCCTTTAACTGTTTTCCTACTATCATTAATCTTTGCCCAGACTTTCAGTGCCTGAATTCAGTGTATTTTTTACCTTGTTAATTTTGGCTAGGAGTGAGTCCTGTAAAATATAGGATACCATCCTATAGGACACTGGGTTAATCTTTGGATTGTGCCATCCTAAAAACACAGTGTCTATCTGCAGGTAGAAAATAAGTTTGACCATAAACTGAGTTTTGAAGAGTCAAGAAACTGTGCAACAGGTCAAGAATAACCCAGCATTGCATTCAAGGAAGGAAGCATTAGGAGCTGAGAACAGGGGCAAAATTTAATGACTTCTTACTGGGAAGAAGATACAATAGAAAGGTAAAATTTCAGCCATCAGCTGAAAGACCATGAAGGTAATCTAGGTGCTACAAAAGTTTGAGTGAGATAAAAGAATTTCTCTCAGAGTTCATCAAAAATGATGGCAATGTTAACACAGGAAAACAGAGTCAGCATGTAGGACATAAAATTTTTGATGTGATGATGCATATAGGACAACAAATCTTGCAAAAGGAAACTATATTCACACTGAAACACAGTATTATCTTGTGAAATACAGAGAACATAGACAGATGCCCAAAAGGCATGAGCATTAGATCCTTAGAAAGACAACAAATAGACTGATATGGGTTTATATAGGTGCCATTTTCATCAGTTAGGACCTGTAACACAGTAAAATTGGTCACTGTACCAGTGGATGTTCACAGAGAGACATTGAGTTCTATATCACAGGGCACAGTCGAAGTAGGAAACACTTCAGTCTGATTTCTCAGAAATAAAGCTTGAATGGTAGTTACAAGAATAGTACAACAAAATTTTAAGATGACAACTCAAGTGTTCCTAGAGCCAAAAGACTGGATATTATTCAAGTCAGTGTCATAAGGACAGATGCTCTTATTGACTACAGAATTTGTGAAATGTCATGGACATTAAAAGAGGCAGCACTTCTACAGTAACTCAATTAAACCATGGAGAAGGGATTTCTAGAAATTTGCATCATTTGCGTGTTATCTGAAATAACATACAATATATTTTATGTCAGAGATTACTAGTACTCTTGATTGCTTTCCATCTTACTGTGATGCCACATCATCACAGATGGGGCAAGTGAAAGAAGACAGCACCAACATTCAACTTTCTCCAATAGCTTTTTTCTATTTGGAAAAATGTTCCTAAAGGAAAATATTGGATCCAGTGTGCTAGCACATCAATGAAAGGCAGTTTTCTTTTGTTATCAGAAGGCAGAGTACCATTTGTGAGTTCTGCTAGAAGATCCCACATATCCATACTTTTCACAAACACCAAGTCACAAACTAATGGGAAAGCTGGTTCCCTGCTGTGACACGTAATGCAATTTTAATTCAATTTTGAGCTGTAGCATGTATCAGACACCAAGGATTTTCAGAGAATCCCTGTGTAGAAATGGGTATAACAGCTTTAAGTAAGGGACAAAAACTGTCAGAAGCTCAGGTTAGATAAAAATTTTTTTCTTAGTTTTCAATGCTTACAGAACTTCTATCCATTTCATTCTCTGAGATATTTCCTACTGTTTTTTTCTCTAAAACCTGCCAAAGTATTTAGCCTTTCAATAACTCCATAAGGTAGGGGAGCACAGGTGCATTTTCTTTATCTGAGCATAGTTAGGGCAAGACCTAAATAGGATTATTCATCCCAAACTGGTAATTTGACCTAATGGCTCAAATGAAATTATCTATTTACTAAAATCTGAATGCTTAAGTACTGTGCCCATTGCCAAAAATAAGAACTTGAGTCCAGTACATTTTCTGTTAAGGGATTTAGCCTTCTTTCTTTGTCCAGTGGTTGAACAAGCCAGGACTGCTCTTATCTGAGAATCTTCACACCCAGTCACTTTCTTTAAGCTCTAGTAGGTCTATTACATCAATTTATTTCTCTCCACTCTTTCACAATGTTTATCTTGTGAGGAGGACATGAGAGTCCTGGAAATATCTATCTGAACCAAAGAGAGTACGTTAAACTTGTCAGCAAAAAATCACAAAATAAATTAAAAATCCACACCTTCCTCAGCATTTTTGGTGTTGGCTGGTTGCAGACATCACTCCAAATAGTCATGTTATAAATTAACTTCTCATTTGTTTCAGGATATCATTATAAAGATTTGTCATGCATAGCCAAATGGGAACAAGAGATTACTAAAGAACAGTTCATTTTTCAGCCACATTTTATTTGTAATACCTTTTCTTGGCAGATGTTATCCCCACAATTGAATGAATGTTCTGAAGTAACAAAGTGGACATGTATTGATGGGAGAAATTGATCTGCGCTTCTAATGCACTTTTGCTGCAGCAAGCACGTTAAGTAATTAAAGCGCAAAAAAGATCTTCCCATCCAAGCACACAATATACTAAACTCCATTAATGCAAGGACAAAGGCCAACTCTTTTTTCCATTGCATCTCAAGTGCACCTTGTCTGCAGTATACACACCATATAGTTTGATTGCATCCACAGAATTAAACTATCCAGTTACACAAACAGTTATTATCTCAAGGCAACTCTAAAGGATGAAGTGTCAAAAAAGAGTAATGATTGTAGGTTCCAAATATAAGCCATCTTAAAAGGATCTGATCTGGAGATGGTGTACAGTTTTCCATTCTGAAAATTAGACTTTGGGGTGTTTCAAGCTGAATACAAAAATATCTGGAAAATGAAAGTCAGAGACACACTGGAACAAACTTTTCCCATGCATAATGATGTTTTCTACTATCACAGCGTCTGAGCATTTATGATTGTACCCTGTTAAGAACAATCTTCTGAGATATTATTACTCTCATGTTTGTAGATAACAGCTGATGACATAAAAGGCTGTTCAATCCCACCTCAAGAAATTTCCTGAACTCATTGCTCACTCCAAAAAATAAGTCATAGATTATTTGGGTTTGGAACAGTTACATTAAAATGCACCTTACAAAACTGTGCTGAAGTGTGTGGACAGTACTGCCAAGAGTCAGGATTTCTTCAAATATAAGGCAGAGCAATAGAGCGGAACCACTTTTCTTAGACACTAGTTAGTCCTTCCTCTCTGAAAATGATGGGCATGGGGCACTAAGTTATGGACATAACAGTGAGAGAAATTACTGGTGTGGTTTTTTTCATCAACCCTAGTTTGCATGGCACTGTGAAATTTTTCACATACAGTTCCCAGCAATCATTAATAGAGTTGAAAACAGGTATGTGCAATATCAGAGGGAAAATTCTGGACAACATGGTTATTTAAAGCAACACATGTTGGAGAGCCCAGAAATGTTATATTAATTTGAGAGCTTACGAGAACTCCAAATGTCGTCTTATCACTTCTCAACCCATATGGACCAGATTCACCACTTGTTCTGCTCTCATTTGGTGCCTGTGTAGCACAACAAGAAATGGTTGAGTCATACGTCGAGAAAGAGTGTGCTCACTTTACTTCAGTCACCTTTCACACATAGGATGGCAGCTGATTTTTCTTGGTCATGAACACTAGAATGATAACTAGTCATTAAAACAACTTATTTAAAAGTAGACTTTGCACAACATTCAGCAAATTGGCCTCTGTTTAGTCATAGGTATCAGGGGAAAAAAAGTTTAAGTATAATCTAGTGAGTGAATCAATACATTCACTTCCTAGCTTTCTTTCTGATCCTAGTCTTGTTAGAGTTGTCTCAACTTTTACCCATCTGTAGAATATAAACAACTAGGACTTAAGAAAAACATTCTGTGAGATCAGTAAAGGTTGTAAAGTGATTTCTGATAAAAGGTGGTGATATTTATGCAGAACAGAATTTGGTATAGATACTCTGGCTATCCAGGTGGAAAGCTTTGTAAACACCAGGAAAATTCAGAAGTCAAGAGGTAAGGATACAGACAGAGAAGGCATTATACTTGCTTCTGGAAGACAACATTAAAATGTATCATACAGACAGTGCTAGCCGAAAGGAATGTCATGCAAACAGATGGGATCCATTCTCTTAGGAAATAAAATGCAAGGTGTGATGTTAGATTAAAATCTTGGGTAAAAAATATAGTTAAAAAGAGAAGAAGAAACTAAAATTAAACTTTTGGGATTTAGCCAGCTTTTAATGCTTATCAGTCGTTAACCTGGAAGACAGCTCATTCTATCATCCATAACATTAAAAATTGACCATCGTAAGATTTTCTTCAAAGCTCTTGGTGTGTAATTGGGCAGTGCTTTGCCTATTTTTATGAATCCAATTCATAAAATAAAAGATATTTCTACAAGCAGAAATCTTAAAGTATTATCCTCCGGAGTATCACAGAGTGGCTTTGATCAGCCTTAAGAAAGTTAATTAAGTTTTAAGTTCAGAAAAGCAAAGGTTTTCATTTAATGGGCTAAACCCATCTCTTTGAGGTGAATTTCTACTTGAACCAATAGACTTTATACAATAAGTGGTTGCTTTGCATTTGTGGGTCTTCTAGAGACAGCTGTGATCTTCACTGATGTACTCAGGTCTAACTGTTTTACCCTGTGAGTATTTCTGCTTAATGATATCATGGAGAATTGATGACACAAACCCCATAAATTCTAAGAATCAGGTGGCATTAAGTGCAGCATTGAAAATTGGGCTCCTTCAGGATGTGACACATTTGTTGAGAAATTGGACACAATAACATCAAGACTTAGGTGTGGAGCATTGCATATTGATGAGAAGCAGAACTTAATTTATTTGTATACTGCATTTCTCAGCTAAAATCACTTTTTCATATTAATCAAACATATTTTGTGCTGTAATCTAAATAGCTAGACAAATTACTGGAGACCATGGTGCTGGCAATAAATCACTAAAACATAGTGTCTACTACACAGGCTGAAGCTGATTGATGCAGAAGGAAGTTGCACAGCGTTGTTTCAGTGCCGAGGAAGGCTATGGTCACACTCATCCTAGAGTCAGGATATCATTCATGCTGGAAGGGAACTTGAGTGGTCTCCAGCCCAATGCCTGCTCAAAGCAGGACCAATTACTGAATTTAGACCATGCCCAGTCAGGTCTTGAAAACTTCCAAGGATGGAGATTCCCCAGCCTCTCTGGATAGCAAATTCCAAAGCTTGGCTATCACCATAGAATTTTTTTTTCTTCCCTTGCAACCAGGAACTGTAGGAAGGGACCAGGTCTGGTTGTTCTCTCAACAGCTTGTCCTATATTTAAAGACAAGATTTGCTGCTGGTGATTATGCCATGCTTCCTCCAGGGATATGCACAGTGTGTAACAATGTGATAACATATTCTGAAGACAGATAACTTCATCTGCCTCAATTAATTGCTGTTTGCAAAGTGCTTTAGAGAGGAAAACTGCCAGAAGACCTGCAAAGCACCACAATCATCCTCACATGAAAACTTGGAGAATAAATTTCCAGTCCCAAAAAATTGCCCACAAGGAACACAGTGGTTTTTTGAAGCATCTAATACTTATTTTATTACCAAAGCTGCTCATTCAGTAATTTCTGGCACCCTCTCTTATTTGGAGTAATTGCACTGACACAGTCTATGCTGGTGTCATATTTCTAGCTTGTTCTAGCTCAGTTCAGTACTTTAAAAATGCGTCACTTCACTTGTTCTTAAGCAATAAAAAGTTGCAGCACATACACATATATCCCTTCACAAGTTTGAGGGCTTAGACTCCCCCTACACACACATGCATACACATGCACAGAGCTACCCAGTGGCAAACATGGGTCCATCTGTAACTTTATGAATTGCGAACTGCAGTCAACATCTTAAGTGTAGCTCTGTATAAATGTAAATCATGTTAGGTGAAACTGAAGCTACTTTCTGACATAATTCACTCAGAAAGTCATTGAAGCAACAGTGTAAATGTCACTTAGATTGGGGTGATATTTGCTTTCCTTAGAGGAGATAGTATCCAGATGTTAAGGGACCAAGATTTATTTTTTGGTCAACCAAATACATCAGTTAGTCAAGTTTGGGGTTTTTCTTCTTTTAGCCTTTTTTTTTTTTTTAAAAAAAAAAAGGCTTGCAAGGAAGACACTTCCTTTCCACTCTTCCAGCACTGATTACCAACAGGGGATTGTTTAATAAGTGTATGGAACCTAGAGTTAATATCTTTAAAATATTTTTTTAAAACTAATAAATTATTTTTTGAAGCTTTGAGATACAACCTTCCATAGTTTTCATAGCAGTGATGTGCATTAAAAGGATAATTTAAAACAGTACAAGAGTTTCTTCTCTAATTGCCGACTCCAGGAAACACAGCTTTAAAATAAAGCTGTAGGACCTGCATTGAAAGCATAGATATTGCCAAAGACTCAGCTACAAACTCTGGCACAGAAATCTGAAATGTCATTGCTTAATATTAGGTATCACAAAGGAACTTCTTTGGAGGTACGAGTTAGAGGTGCATTTCTTGCCAGCCTCTAAATCAGAGAAGACACAATCCAACAAACCAATGGAGAGACTCACATTAATGTCAGTGATTTTGGAAAGGCTAGAGAAGCCTTATTAACATAAAATATCACATGGTTTTAATTGATTTCCTGAGTGCTTAGCAGTCTTGAAGACTGAGGCTGGAAGAACAGTGAAACCCTTGTATTTTCTGAGATGCAGATGTTTTTATTATTTTATTTGGCTATCACAACCCATTGCTGACAAGATCACTACAAAGTGTCCATTCTATTATGGTACTGGCTTTGTCTAAACATCCAAAATTTTATAGCCTTTATAGTCACAAACATGTACATAAACACACCAGCTGACAAGCTTTTTTTTTTTTACTCCCACTCTGTATGAGATTCTTATATGATACTCATCACTAATACCTGAGCAACCCTCACTAGTGCTTCCACAAAAACCTATGTCTGCCATATAATTTTCCTTTTATTCTGTTCCTTTGGGCAGAAACTTCAGCAGTAGAGCACTTTCTATTTTAACTTTATACTCTCTGCATTCACAAACACACTATTATATGCTCTTGTCAGAAAAACCAGATCAGTTCTAAGATGCCTGACCCTTGGAAATGATCCCCTGTCCCATAGAGGTTCACTGCACTGCTCCAGTTAGGTCCCAGAGAAGGGATGATCCTTCATACAGGTTTATTTTCCATTTCTGACACAAAGTTGTACTTTGTTAAAAAAAAAAAAAAGAAGAAGAAGAAAATTGCTGATCACCATGTTCACTCCTGAGCTTAAGACCCCTTGACCCCTTATCTAGAATCTGCTCACAGGCTGCAAAGCACTCTGAAGACAGAAAGTAAGTTATCCTCTGCTTTCTACACCAGCTTCCTATATGACCTGCTGTCCAACATGCTCACAGTAGCCTGTGGGGCTGAGGAGATAATGTGCCTAATGTGCCGTGTTTTGTAGCAATTCCCTCATGAAGACATTCCTGCAGCTCATAATAATTGACATTAGGACATCAGAGCAAGGGGGTATCTCCTGTGCAAACAGAGGTAGTATGAATATTAGTCCTATCTGTTATGGTTATTGTAAGTGAACAGCCTAGGAACAGTTCCAAGCTGCAGGCTAGTCAGACCAGTTATATATTTTTATATATATATATATACAAATGTATATATTTATTTATGTTTCAGCAAAGGATAGTGAGCCTTACTCTACAGGAAGCTGTCATCTAACTGCTAACTTGTGTCTCGCTTAGGTTCACCTCTCTGCTACTCACTGAACCATTGTAGTGTGACACACATATGCAACAGACAGATATGCATATTCTCTGCATAATGTCATTTGATTTTACACCATCTGGTTAATTGTACAATCATCAATTATTACACAAAAATGGCAGAAAAGACACAAAGGGAACTGAACACAGTAGGTCACAGAAGAAGGCGCTCCAGCAGGCGAGGTACAGTTTTAATCACTGTTGCACTGGCTGCATTTCAGATAGCACACACTAACGTTCTCTGACACATCTAGCACGTGAAATATTATCTCAGAGTCCTACCTATACAGGCCCCTTACTTCTGAATCTAGATGGCACTAATTCTCTGAGAGTGACTTGTGTAGCCAACCTATTGGATGAGTCAGAGCTGTCCTTTAACTCAGTTCTCCATAAGTACAGAACTGACACAGAACAGTTGCCTAATGTATTTAGGGTAACATAAGTCAGAGTATTGCTGATTTGAAAGAGTGTCATAGTTTATCCCCAGTCAGCAACTAAGCACCACGCAGCTGCTCACTCATGCCTCCCCTCTTCCAGGTGGGAAGGGGAGGAGAATCAGAAAAAAAGTAATGGATTGAGATAAGAACAGTTTAATAACTAAAATGAAATAAAATATAATACTAACACCAATAACAAGATAAAATAATAATAAAAATAGGAAAAAGAATATAACAAAAAGAGAGAAATAAAACCCAAGAAAAGTCAAGTGATGCACAATGCCACTGCTCACCACTTGCTGACCGATGCCAGAGCAGCGATCTGCCCCTCGCAGCCAACTCCCCCCAGTTTATACACTGAGCATGATGTCCTATGGTATGGAATATCCCTTTGGTTAGTTCGGGTCACCTGTCCTGGCCATGTTTCGTCCCAGCTTCTTGTGCAGCTGCTCGCTGGCAGAGCATGGGACACTGAAAAATCCTTAAGTTAGAGTAAGCACTACTTAGCAACACCTAAAACATCAGTGTGTTATCAACATTACTCTCTCACTGAAACCAAAACACAGTGCTATACCAGGTACGAGGAAGAAAATTAACTCTATCCCAGCCAAAACCAGGACACATCAGTTATTAAGCAGAAGATGCTGGAGAGAATTAAGGATGGAAACTTAAAAATGTTTTTTCTTCCAGAAACTGCATTACTTATTACTCAGCCCTTATAACTCTGATATCAAACAGCATAGCAAATCCTTTGATTTGACCAAAGAAAAGGTTGTTTCTTCCCCTATAGCAGCACCTACAGCATTTACCCTTTGGTGTCTATAAATATTGACACTGTTATGTTTGTGCTTCGGAAGAAGATAAATTTAACACTAACTGACCAAAGTAAACTACCTGAAACACATCATTTAATCTACTAGGAAGAAAATTAGCTCTATCCTAGCTGAAACCAGGACAAGGAGGAAGATAATTGCCAGATACAAGAGTATCTTACTTTGCACTGGTTATTTTGATCATTGGTCATTGGAGTTTGTTGAGATGCTGCTCTTCACCTGCACAACAGTGTCATATCTTAGGCTCCACTATGTCTAGTTTTAATCTTTTCCCCCTACCACTGGCACTGGAGATCACACCTCTCTTCAGTAGGCACGGGGTGCCTGAAGATTAAAGATGGGTACACTAACTAACCAAATGAGAGAATTGTCTTCACCAACTGTCATGAAAATAACTCATCATACATGATTCTCCTGAAGCTGGATATTTACTACACTTTGGGACATTGCTGTTTAGCTTACTGAACATCAGCACCTCAGCTACTTTCATGAGTATGGGTTTGTGCTAGACTGATTTCAATCCTGTCAGTACAGTCCAGCAGGTTCTCAACTATCACTGCACGACCATGTAGACAGGCATTGCCTTCTCACTCTTGAGCTTTTTTGGCTTTTTTTTGGAAGGTATGTGATGCTGCCTTAAAGTGAAGGTCTCTGAAGTGTCATGGTAATAATGTCTTCAGGCCAAGAAAAAAGCCAGTTCTGTCAATACATCTGTTCCAAGGGATGGATGGCACTCTTCAACATCACTTCAACATGCCTATTAGCCCTCTTTCTTTTTTTTTTTTTTTTTACTTCATTTGTATTAAAGAGAATCCATGCATCATAAATTTACTAGGTAACTATTTTCAAAATGACACGGATTTACAGTCCAAAAGTAATTTGTATGTCATTACACGTGGGAAGTCTGAAAAAAGGCATATTGTTATGAACAAAGTAACAAGATTTACCTCTGTCCTAGACTTTCAAATTCTTTTTTTTTTTTTTTGCATATCCTGAGGCTGTACCTCAAAGACTGGGACATAAGGTCTGAACCTCTGAATACAATGTGTATTTTCCAGGTATCCATCCTGACAAGAAAGGCGTTGGTTGATTGCCAAATTCCAATTTGCTGAGTAAAGGACATGCTGCATTTTGTCTCTGAAGGGATGAGTTAATGACTAAGTACGCTGAACACTGTTGTCTATCTGGTAGGCAACAGGGTTGTTTTCCCACATAAAGTCTTAGTCTCTTAAGGCAGAAGATCCTGTTTTCAGCAGCTCTGAATGCTACTGATACTTGGTCTGATACTTGTAGGGTTTTGTAGACATTGAGACCACTGATCTTTTCCCCAGGGCAATGTTGCATTCATTTTAGAAGAAGCTGGACTTCATTTTTCCACTCATTTTTAATCATCACCACCCCTTACACACATAAACCACCAGTGTAAGTGTTAGACACTTACAAATTGCAGCCTGGAATTTGAGGAGTGAAAAGACTGATAAGCAGTTGATTCTGTCCTGTGATTGGTAACTGACTTACCTTGATCCTAGTTTTATAATACATCACTGCCAGAATCCAAACATTATTAAGTTAGTATTTCACTTTCTTTGTGCCCTCTATTCCCTCACAGACTCCAAAAGTTACTTCCCCTGTGAATGCAGTAGTTGCGGGGTTGTTTTTTTTTTCTCTGTCAAATAGATTTTGAAAAGCTTTAAGAAAAAAAGATGCAGAAGGATTGCTTCTGACAGAACCAGACAAATCAATTAATTGATCTCTTGCAGTCAGGGATAATTTTCTTTCCTACTCTATTAAGGAAAACAAGAATCAGTTAGTTAATTTCAGTAGAGAAAATATGTGTCACCGTGTTGTGGTTTAACCCAGCAGGCTAAACACCACACAGCCATTTACTCACTCCCCCCAGTAGGATGGTGGACAGTTGGAAAAAAGATAAAACTCATTAGCTGAGATAAAGACAGTTTGATTGGGCAGAAAAGGAAGGGAAATTAATAATTATAATGATAAAGAATTTGCAGAACAAGTGATGTACGATGCAATTTCTCACCACCCACTGACTGATGCCCAGCCAGTTCCCGAGCAGTGGTCCACCACCCCCCAGCCAGCTCCCTGCAGTTTTACTGTTCAGCATGATGTCATATGGTACAGCATATCCCTTTGACCAGTTGGGATCACCTGTCCCACCTGTGTCCCCTCCTACTTTCTTTTGCACCCCCAGCCTCCTCGCTGGCAGGGCAGTAAGAGAAGCTGAAAAGTCCTTGACTTACCGTAAGCACTGCTCAGCAACAACTAAAACATCAGTGTGTTATCAACATTATTCTCACACTAAATCCAAAACACAGTGCTATACCAGGTACGAGGAAGAAAATTAACTCTATCCCAGCCAAAACCAGGACACATCAGTTATTAAGCAGAAGATGCTGGAGAGAATTAAGGATGGAAACTTAAAAATGTTTTTTCTTCCAGAAACTGCATTACTTATTACTCAGCCCTTATAACTCTGATATCAAACAGCATAGCAAATCCTTTGATTTGACCAAAGAAAAGGTTGTTTCTTCCCCTATAGCAGCACCTACAGCATTTACCCTTTGGTGTCTATAAATATTGACACTGTTATGTTTGTGCTTCGGAAGAAGATAAATTTAACACTAACTGACCAAAGTAAACTACCTGAAACACATCATTTACTGATGATGGTTGCTATTATATATGCCAGAAACATATACCCATAACAAATATTAACAAAAACCCCCTCATTACTTTTGTATCACAGTCTCTTTTCAATATTAACCATTCATCCAGGTTAAGAAACATGATTCAAATATCACAAGATGCAATTTAGATAGATTAAGGAGCTTCCATTTCTCATGGGGAGGGAGAGGTGGCAACAGGCTGTGTGTGCACGCAGAATTCAAAATAGCTTCCAGTGCAATCAAAAATAGAACAGGACATTAATGAAGGCCTAACGTTTTAAAGCACTTTGACTGTATGGCTTATGGCCAGCAGATCATGTCCTTAATCAAGTTTGATTATTAACCATTAACTAACACCTCCAGAAGGGTTGATTCTCCCAGGATTCTCTTGCTAAACCTTGTTGATTTATTCATTTCTTTATCTGCACAGAGTGCTCTTCTCCAAAAGGGCTCATGTTTGGCCTAGCCTCACTCTCCCTAAAGGTACTGTCTTTAGGACAGTTAACCAAGACTAAGTGTTTTGAAAAACACTGTCATTTCTGCACAGTTACATAGTTCCAACGCAGGAATTTCAATCTTATGTCAGACATACAGTAGAAGGACTGTTATGTATTTGTGGAGATTCATAATCAGGTTTTTGAGTATGGTTTTTTATTTTGGTTTTGTACCAAAGTATAAAGAGAAAATGTAGGAGACATAAATTGTTATTAATACTCCTCATTGTTTTGTTTTTATTGTTAAAAAACACAACATGTTGGGTTCCCATAGAAATTAAGATTCATTTCAGCTCCACTGTTATCCTGATAGAAAACCTTTCATAAATCACCTTTCTGGCCTTCAGCAGGACAGAATGATATTGACACAATTTACAAGGCACTCAAAGAAGGAAAATACTAGTTAAATATAAAATTTGCATCATTATTACTTCTACTACCCTCTCATCTGGGGAGACCATATATCAGTCTAAGACATCCCAGAAGTCTATAGTGAATATCAACAATGGCAATAGAGGAAAAAATAAAATGTGTGTCCAAGTTAAAATGAAATTTGGCAAGCTCATCTACTGCTTTTCTTCACATTTTCATTCTATAGTGATAGGGGCTGCTGAGTAGATGAAGTATGCTGGTGGATACTGATCAGCAAATATGAGACAGAATAAAGGATTTTGTTGGAAATGCAAAGGTTAAAACTATGGAAGGAAAGCAAATGTAATACTGTGCAGGATACATAGAAAGAAAAATTACTGTAAACAAATTAATGCAGTATAACCTATAGTAGCATGTGTTTGGAATAGTAATCAGTAAAGCAAGGTAAGTACCCCAGTGGGGAAAAGAGCAAGGGTAATTAGGAACTCATTAGTGTGACAGCAGAATATATTATCTGTGTTAGTGCCCCACACCAGAGATTTGATCTGCCTGTCAAAGCCAAACAAAGCATTCTACGGAAATTACTGAAAACAAACGCAGACCAACATGACAAAAACAGACAGCTTGTCACACAGTAACTTGAGAAGTGGGAAGATTCTTGTCTAACCGCTGAACATCTTACCGTCTAAATGCAAAAAACTCACTAAACCCACAGAGAGGTGTGGATTTTTACATGTGAGGAAGAGCAAAGACATTAAACTGATGAGCAAAAGCCAAGAAAACAATCTATACCTGGGAATGTCTTCTAAGGTCATAAAGACCAGAATACACAGGAGACTTCAAAATTCAGAGAAACCAAAGACCTCAAGAACAATGGATTATTTTTTTTCTATATAACACAACAATATGGTATATTCAGAATGCTTTCTAACATAAAGTTGGTGGATATTCACTTGTAGACATGAACAGAATAGCATATCATAGAATCATAGAATGGTTTGGTTTGAAAGAGACCTTGAAGATCATCAAGTCCCAACCCCCCTGCCATGGGCAGGGACACCTTCCACTAGACCAGGCTGCTCAAAGCCCCATCCAACCTGGCCTTGAACACTGCCAGGGAGAAGCATCCACAGATTCTCTGGGCACCCTGTGCCAGTGTCTCACCACCCTCACTGTGAATTTCCTCCTTATATTTAATCTAAATATACCCTCTTTCAGTTTAAAGCCATTACCCCTCATCCTATCCCTACACCCCCTGATAAAGAGTCCCTCCCCAACTTTCCTGTAGCCCCCTTTAAGCAGTAGAAGGCCGCTATAAGGTCTCCCTGGAGCCTTCTTTTCTCCAGGTTGAACAACCCCAACTCTCTCAGCCTGTCCTCACAGGGGAGGTGCTCCAGCCCCATGACCATCTTTGTGGCCTCCTCTGGACCCATTCGAGCAGGTCCATATCTTTCTTATGCTGGGGGCCCCAGAGCTGAATGCAGTTCTCTGGGTGAGGTCTCATGAGAGTGGAGGGGAAGAATCCCCTCCCTCGACCTGCTGGTCGCACTTCTCTTGATGCAGCCCAGGATGCAGATGGCTTTCTGGACTGTGAGCGCACATTGCTGGCTCATAGTCAGTTTTCCATTCACTAATACCCCGAAGTCCTTCTCCGCAGGGCTGCTCTCAATCCACTCCTCACCCAGCCTGTATTTGTGCTTGGGATTGCCCTGACCCATGTGCAGGACCTTGCACTTTGCCTTTTTGAATTTCATGAGGTTTGTACAGACCCACCTCTCCAGCCTGTTGAGGTCCCTCTGGATGGCACATCCCTTCCCTCCAGCGTGTGACCCCACCACACAGCTTGGTGTCATCGGCAAACTTGCTGAGGGTGTACTCGATCCCACTGTCCATGTCACTGACAAAGGTGTTAAACAGCGCTGGTCTCAGTACCGGCCCCTAAGGAGTACCACTCGTCACTGGTCTCCACTTAGACATCAAGCCATTGACCGCAACTCTTTGAGTGTGACCATCCAGCCAGTTCCTTATCCACTGAGTGGTCCACCCATCAAATCCATGTCTCTCCAATTCAGACACAGGGATGTTGTTCAAGACAGTGTCAGATGCTTTGCACAAGTCCAGGTAGATGATGTCAGTTGTTCTTCCCTTATCCACCAACACTGTAAGCCCATCGTAGAAGGCCACCAGATTTGTCAGGCACAATTTGCCCTTAGTGAAGCCATGTTGGCTGTCACCAATCACCTCCTTATTTTCCATGTCCCCTAGCATATTTTCCAGGAGGATCCAGTCCATGATTTTGGCACAGAGATAACACTCACTGGCCTGTAGTTCCCCAGCTCTTCTTTTTTCCCTTTTTAAAAATGGGGGTTGTTTCCCCTTTTCCAGTCAGTGGGAACTTCATTGGACTGCTACAACTTCTCAGATATGATGGTTAGTAGCTTAGGCACTTCATCTGCCAGTTCCCTTAGGACCCACGGATCCATCTCATCAGGTCCCACAGACTTCTGCACCTTCAGGTCCCTTAGATGGTCTTGAACCTGATCTTCTCCTACACTGGGTGGTTCATTCCCCCAGACTGTGACTTTGCCTTCTGTCTCTTGGGCAGTGTGTTTGGGGGCACTTGCTGGTGAAGACTAAGGCAAAAATTCCATTGACTACCTCAGCCTTCTCCATACTCCAGGTAACCAGGTCTTGCTTTCCTTCTGGAGAGGGCTCATCCCTTTATCACTGATGTAGCTATAGAAGTTTTTCTTGTTGCCCTTGACATCCCTGGCAATTCTATCAGGAGTTGGTTTCCTAACCTGATCTCTGGATGCTCTGTATTCCTTCCATGCTATCTGTCCTTGCTTCCACCCTCGGTAGGCCTAATTTTTCTGTCTGAACTTGTCCAGGAGCTCGTTGTTAATCCATTCAGCCTCCTGGCATTTTTGCCTGACTTCCTCTTTGTCGGGATGCATTGCTCCTGAGCTTGGAGGAGGTGATCCTTGAATATTGAGCAGCTTTCTTGGGCCCCTCTTCCCTCCAGGGCTTTATCCCATGCTACTCTGCCAAGCAGATCCCTGAAGAGGCCAAAGTCTGCTCTCCTGAAAGTCCAGGGTAGTGAGCTTGCTGTGTGCCCTTCTTGCTGTCCTAAGGATCTTGAACTCCACCATTTCATGGTCACTGTACCCAAGGTTGCCCTTGAACTTCAAACTCCCACCAGCCCCTCCTTATTGGTGATAATAAGGTCCAGCACAACACCTCTCCTCATTGGCTTCTCTATCACTTGGAGAAGGAAGTTGTCATCAACACATCCCAGGAACCTCCTGAATTGCTTATGCCCTGCTGTGTTGTCCCTCCAACAGATATTGAGGTGGTTGAAGTCTCCCATGAAGACCAGGGCTTGTGAACGTGAGGCTGCTCCTATCTGTCTACAGAGGGCCTTGTCTGCTCAGTCTTCCTTCATCGGGTGGCCTGTAGCAGACCCCCCCCTATAACATCACCTGTCCCTTCTCTCCCTTTAATTCTGACCCATAAGCTCTCAGTCAGCTCCTCATTCATCCCTGGCAGAGCTCCATGCACTCCAGCTGGTCATGGACATAGAGGGTGACACCCCCTCCTCGTCTCCTGTGCCTGTACTTCCTAACGAGCCTGTATCCTTCCATTCCAACACTGCAGTCATAGGAGTTGTCCCAAATCCCAGCTATTAAATCAAAATAGAGCATATTTCCTTCGTTCAAGTTCACAGCATCCTTACCACATAGTTCATTACAGTAAAAACAAATAACAAAAAACCTGTATACAGATGGAAACAGCTCTACCTAGTCTATCCCAATATCGAAACAATTCCATGGTTTTCTTGCAGGAAATGGTGTTCAAGATGGACAAATCAGCTTTGAAACACCCCTGTGCAAAGCTAAGGCTTGAAAGAGAGTATCTAGTGTTCTGTGTACATCAATCCTCATAGATGAAATAAAATATTATTCCACTAGACCCACTGTTGTCCATGAAGTACATCCTTTTGTCCCATCTGGGTCTTCTGGTCTCCTCAAAACATGTTCCTTTGTCTTATCTTTTCCTCACTGAAAATACATGTGGGGTCCAATATGCAAGCAGAGTAATAACTCACACTTGGTCAGATTTCTCCACAGCCACTGGGTTGTCATAAAAACTATTAGGAAGAGTGGTGCAAAAGAATAGGGGCAAAAGTTTAAGTAGACTGGCCATTGTACATGTTCTAACTTACAGGGATGTGAAAAAAACCAATATGACCACCAGAACCAGAGCTTTAGGCAAACATGAATATTCATTTTCCCTCTGAAATGGTGGGATTCAGCTACATTTCATTAAAAGTGTATAGATTTATGACCCTAAAATGAACATGTTTTCATTATAGTTCAATGCAGTTATCATTTAGCACAGAGGCTCAAAACCAGTCCAGAAGCATTTAAACCAGCTATTGTACTTAAATCTGAACAGATGCTTAAAATAATTTGCTGCATTACAACATTGTATTACAAAAACAAGTCAGTTAGTCTGACTTTATAGAGAAAGTAATGTACATTGATCTTCCTTGACAGCAATGAAAGCCCAATGACATCCTTCCCTGCCCTGGAGACTGCAAGAAATGTAACTGCATTTGGCAGAAAATAACCTGTTTTGTAGTTTAACTCTTTTCTATAAACTACTACTCTGTTATATCGGCTGCAAATTAATGGAAACATCAACTCACCCTCTCTGGAAGAGGTCCACATTATGGAATTTATGTAGCTCCACAGAAAACTCGACCGTTCCCTGGACCTCAGACATGATTTTTTCAGGTCATCACCTAAACAACACATATATACAGGCATTATAAACATTTGAAGTATTTTGCTTAACAAATCTACAAATGGTTTATTACATTTTATTTGGCATCTTGGGGTTCATGCAAAGCTTGAAATCGACTGAAATCAGCTGGAATCTTTCCAATAACATCATTGGGCTCCACCTTCAGGAAGACTCATTAAAAGCCAGATCAAAGCAGTAATTAAGAGAGGTAAAAAGTCTAATTAAGCCTGAGGACAGAATTATAATATTATGGAAAGTATAAGAAGTAAAAAGTAAATAACATATTATGTTCAAGAATCTCAAAGGAAATCTTAATTAACTCTCTTGCTACTCTTGTATGGGAAACTGATTTTTCTCTTCCTGCTTTACCAAATGGCAGATATTCAGGGTCAGCACAGATCATTTGTGTGAAATACAGGCCAAAAAGACAAAAACCCTAGATAGGTGAGAGCAGAATTCAGAACTGTCTTGCTTTTGACCTCTTCTATGACTTAACTAAAGTGCTGGAAGGGAAGCTTCTGAGGGAATGTGAATAATTTAAAGATTAATGAATGGAAGAGATTCTTCTAAGGAAAATGCTGACAATCAAAGCACCTAATAGGAAGCAATAGCCAGACCAAGATTTTGAAGCATTGCAGCCATTTACAGATAATATCTCATACATTCATTGGATCAGAATAATCCAGGTTAGAAGGGACCTCAGGAGGTCATACCTTACTCAAGGAAGATTTGCAGAAGTAAGTTTCCAAAGCAGCCATATTTAATATACCAGTGTAAACTCTTAACATTTCACTAATTGTAGCAAAGGCAAGTCAAGGACTTTTACAGCTTTTGGACAGATTTTGAATTTTCTATTTACCTTTTCCTCCTTTTCTCCCTGCAAGTCTACTTCTGGCAATCTGCAAGCTGTCTGAAAATTGTCTATAGCATCATTGAGAAGATAGAGATCAGGTTTGTTTAATGAATATGTTCGTAAGCATCATTTTGGTAGCTCCTTGACAGCAGTCAAATACAATCTCTGAGGAAGACCCATGTCTGGGTTATTAATAATTCCCCTGAGACATACGGGGAATAAGGGGATATCTAGCTCAGACTGCGAAGTGAAGAATTTCTCCATATATGCTAACCAGTAATTTCCATGGCACTCAAAGATTTGACCATTTCCTTCAGTGAAGCAGGAATGAAGAGGAGTTTGATACATGAAGTCCTCAGATAAGCATTAGGCTGCAGCTTTCTGATAAGTCTTAGTGCTCTCTCCTGATGAGTAATTTTCCAGCTGACTGGCTTATTACACTGATTATTTTAAACTGTTTTCTTTCTGGCTATCCTCTCAAAGCACTACCATTTTTCAAAAAGACCTCATTCTAGAGTTAAAAGTATTGGTTTTTCATTCACCCTCCTCAAAAACTAACATTGCAGATGTTGACTTCAGAATGACAAGAATGGGACATAAGATGTACACACTATATGCAATTTATGTTTATAACTGTGAGAAAGAAAAGGGCAATTGCTAAGCTACGCATCTGGTATACATCCAAGGTAAGAAACTCTACATTATCTCATGTCAGGCTGTGATTTAGGAGCAGTGAAGGTAAACTCAAATGTTATTACTTGACAAAGTACTATTATGTTTTTTCTTTCCCAACCATTTCAACAGGAATGAGACTAATCTTTTCTCCTTTTTCCTTTCTGCACAGCCTATACTGTTTATAAGGCATGTATATCACATACCACCTGGTTATGTGTGTGATAGTCTTATCTGAGTGTACAGTATCAAAGCAAAGCAGACTGTGTGTGGGAAGCCAAGAGGAAACCACATAATACCACAAAGCAATACTCTGACAAGGTATTTAGCCTTGAGAACAGTGCTAATTGGAATAATTACCTCTGGATAAATCTGCATGTTGTGCTGAGGCACATTTCCCTAGACCAAAAACTCGGGATCAAAGGAAACTCCATACTTTTGAAGACACCAATTTAAAGAGGAGAGGTGTGAATGGATGGCCATCCAGTTCAGACCAGCACCAATATTGTCAAAGATAGAAAGCATGACATGAAGCTAGGGTTAGCTTGAGTAAATGAAAAATTGAATACATGGAAATGCAGACATGGGTCTTCAGTGTATTTATATTTTATTTTACATGCTTTATACCTTTACAAAACAAATATAGAATTGTCCTGCAAAAAAAGGGAAAAAAATGTTTCTGTAACTTTATTTCGCTCACTGATCACCAGAACGGAAGAATAAATAGCTACCATATCAAGTTGAACTTCCATCCACCCCACTGGCACTCCAGAGGATCAGGGCATGTAAATCTGTGTCAGATAGCTATAGGGACTGAGCCCCCAGCAGCAGGGCCTGGTACTTCAGGGAACACCTGACAAGTACTAAAAGGGGCCTCTGGTGCACCTTATCATTATGGCACTTAGCAAAGTTCAAAGAAAACCTGCTCAGAGACCTAAACATCATGCTTCAGTGTAAGAAGCTGTGAAATTTGACAAAACAGCTGTGGGCATGCCTGGATCAAGTGCTTAAACTGATGCACTAAGTTTTCACTGCTGTACCAGATGCCTGCTTAAAGGAACCTGATCATAGCCCTTCAAAATCCAGGACTTGTGAAGGACCTCTGACCACCCGTTACTCACTGATCACTCTGTGGGACAACCTTGGGTTATAAATAGAGGAATAGTCAGTGTATATAATACTGAAGTGAAGGATGCCATTACATCAGTGCTGTAAACACAATAGCAAATATTGCCAGTACTAAAGTACTGTTAATTTATCTAATAAGCAGTTTAAAGAAAAACACAGAGGTGATTCTTGAGAAGGCTCTACTACATTTTTTTTTCTGAAATGTCTGGTTTTAAGTCAAACTCTTTGCATTTTCCAGAAGAGAACTGAAGATAACACTAGTGAATATCAGTATGAAACTACTATAGCAACATGTGAATTGTTTTGGCCATATGCTTCTGTAAAAGCCATCCCATGATCATTCTCATCACTTCAAAACACTGGATTGCTTCATAAGGTGCTGCCATTGTCACTGGTTGTGCTATGCTGTCCTACATGTGCTGATTTAACAAGTCAGGTCACTACTTTGATAGTTTGTCATTCCAACTAGAGTTGGTGTCCTAGCAAGAGAGAGTCAATTTCAATTGTCATTTTACTTGTAGCAAGGAGACACTAATCGAGAATCAGAATCCTTTATACAAATAAAGCCCTATGAAAATCTATATGTTTAGATTGGAGACTGTCTCACTTGCTTTTTTAAAGAAAGACTTGATTTTACTCCCCACATCTCCATTGTTGTTGGTGGAAATACCTTCTGGATTGGAGATTGTTTAACACAAGATACTGCCCAAACTGCAATAGCTTTATTCATCTTTATCCTCCACTGCTCTCTGTAATCTTTTTGACTCAGTATTTGTGCTAATGACATTTTAGAGATACAGTCAACTGATCGAGCCCTCTGACAGCAGGTGATTAGTTGGTTATGTACCACACACACACAACTGTTAAACACCCTGAAGCTAAAAATGAGTCTGACAATTCCCTGCTGAGACAGCAATCAGCATCAACCCAACTAAAGGGATAGAGGAAGGCGAGATGGGGACACAGCAGAGTGTAAATGAGGACAGGACACTGCATACTCTGACAGTCCTTGAACTTTCTAGCATTTGTGTAATTATCCAAGTGAAAAATAAACCAGACATTTTTTTAGTGCTTTCACCCTTCTTGTCCATCTCCATCACAAAAGCGAGAAAACAAACCCAAACAAACAAAAAACCACAACTAAAAAACCCATTGAGGACAAAAGAACAAAACAGAATGTGATAAAGGGCAATGACTCATAAACCTAGAAACATTCATTTAGCAGAATAAAGCTGCCTTTCAAGAAACACAGCAACACTATCTCCAGTATAGCATCACTATTCTTACTGCTTTTAAAGCATCTTTTACTTTATTGCTAATTTCTTCAAAAGATGGTATTTGTTGCAAGCTGGGAATTTTTGTTTGTTTGTTTATTTATTAAGAATTCCTTGATTAAGTGTGTAGAAAAAGTTCACAGTGAGATAATCTTATTCTCCTCTCCACAAATGCCTTCACCCACTGTAAAATTCTAAAGAACAGAGGAACACAGTAGAAGGAGGATGATAAACACACACAAATACGCTCTAGACAAAAGAATTAGGAGAAGCAGCACACTCATTAGACCAAGTCTCTTTTTTGTTGTTGTTGTTTTTCTTTATTAATTAAATTTCTTCAATGTTCACCTTCATTCAGCTGAACTGGATCTCAGTTCTTAAGGCAGTGATTGCATCTCAATAGCCTTTTCTGAGCATAATTAATTGCTTGAGTCAAAACAGTCACAAATGTCAGTAAGTCCTTTCACTACACCATTGTCGTTAACCATTCTCTACTTTACAGAACTTGTAATTTTTTTCTGCCAGCTCATCAGTAAAATGAGAGAGGTGAGGTCTTCAACAAAAAAAATATTTCAGAAGTTAGCACTTCATTTTGTTAAAATAAATCAAGCCAGTAATTCTCTCCTAAGATTTTGGGTGACAGCAATATACCTCCTTTATAGTTTTAAAAGGAGACAATCTAAATACAACACTAAATATACAAAGAAATGACAAGGCTTGTTTAGCAAAACTATTAAATAAGTATTTACAATATTTTTTATTTTAACCTGTCTTGATACAAATCACTGACATAACAGTGTCTAAAACATGGCTCTCCCATGAGTAATATATTTTTAGACTATTCTAGGGTAGAGGTGGCATTGAATTTTATTCAGAATACCTCTTCTTTTCCTAAAACAGTTTTGTTTTCCCAGCACTGCTGAGGCTAAAGAATTACTGGAACATAAACTTTTTACTTGAATTACCATGAAACTTCCTTTTTCCTGAGACATATGTTTCAACCCTCGGGAAGCCACCAAAGATTATGGTTTTACTTCAGCAAGGTGATTCAAGCATGGGTTTATGTCCCTTTGACTCGTTGAATTAGACCTTTCATCTTATTATAACACAGTCAATAAGCTAGAGCATTTATACTGAGTCATGGAAAGCCAATGAAGTATGTGATCCCTCAAGACTCACAGCTTTAACAGTAACAAAAAAGCTCTGCCTAGTATCCCGTTTTTCACATTCAAGTACAAGAACTTCAACAGATTGATAAATCAAAATATCTACACTCACTGGAAAACAGATATCATCTCACTCAATATATGGCCCCACTCAACAGTATGTAATGAAGTTGAAAACAAGGAATATATGCAATAAAAACTATATAGATAATGCACATAAAAATTACAGTTGGACTCAATGATCTTAAAAGTCTTTTCCAACCTAAATTATTATGATTCTATGATTTAGAACTCAGCCAGAAGGCTTGTTAGTTTGTTTCCTAAATGCACTTACAAAATCCACAACTTTTGGGTCACTGCTTGTTTATGATTTTTCTATTTGTATTAATATGTATTACCATTTAAGACTTCAGTCTTAAGTTTTCTTCAGAAATCATGTTATTCTTAGTCATGAGAAACTTTCTAATGTTCTGTTTAGCCATGGAAGTGTCAACGACTACTTTCTAAGATCTCCAATCATTGCAACCACCTAACATTACCTGTTAGAGTTTACAGAATGAGATAGTATCACAGCACAAGATAGCAATAATCTCTTGCAGCTAGTTTGGTAAGGTTTTTAGTTTTCTAGTCTCTTGTAAGCCTTTGTATTTTTTTCTTCAGTATGTAAACAAAAGTAAAGATTTACGATACAGGTAAAAACAAATTCAAGACACATAGTCTTAATCAATCATATCTATTAAACATCGTTTTTTTCCACTGCATAAGCATTTAGACTAATGCTAAAGACTAATTTGTTTTTTACAAAAAGCTAACTCAGTTTGGATGCAAGCCCTGAAAATAATCTTCCAATATTAAAAGAAAAAATAAATTGCTGTCTAATATTCTTGGGAAAATCAATATCCACAGTTTTGTCAGATGCGTTAGACATATGTTCGTAAAGAGTGCAACACCATGAATCACATTTCGCAAGGATCGTTGATTGCTACCACCAAAATGTTATGAGTTAGAGACACAGAAGACAAATAATAAATGATCCTTTAAAAAATTACTCATAACCCAAAGAGTATTCAAAGTGGAGCAAATAAGAAAGGAGCTGGTTTATTTTATGTAATTGGTTTTGCACTTAAACATTCCACTGTGCTTTGTCTTTTGCCAGCATAATTGGAACTCACAAAGTACCAGTGGCACTTAGTTCAGTAGGGGTAGATACCCATTCAGCCTCCAGCAACAAAATTAGTGTTATGAGTAAAATCACTTGCACCTCACAGTTGAGAACCTTCACTCTAGGTTAACAGCTTCAAATATATGGTCCACATAGTCATGGGTGAAAACAGAGAGAACCTAATGGATCCAAAGAAAGTCACTTCGGAAAACAAGTCAACAACTTCAGTTTCTCTCACATTCTGTTTGTGGGACCAATCCACACTGTAGAATTTATGCAGGTTACCAAATCCAAGAAGGCTGAGAAGCAATGGTCTAGATTATACCCTTCATAAACTGGTCATTTCAAGGGTATTTAGATGGAGGAATAAATCTACTAGGGAAAAAACCAAAAATACCAGGTTATGCCAGAGGATTTGTAGGGCAGAACTGAACAAGGGCCAGAATAAATGTCAGGTGCCAGTAGGCTGCTCTTATGAGATATAAAGCCTTTGAGCTATTAGGCAGGATTAAATGTGAACACAGCTGTGCAAATTTAGGTCAGATCACTGGAAAAAAAGAATGAAGAGCAACCTCGATTTGTCCTCTGTTAGCATGTGCCTGTCAGGACACCAGTTATGAGTTCAGCTCAGCACAAATCACTATCTGCTTACACCAGTTAATAATAACCTGCTGTTGGCATTGTGCACAAAATGAAACAGCAGGGAAAAATCAGAAGAAGAGGAAGGAGAGCAAAGCAGAAGGCAAAAAGAGATAATACAAACTTCCACCTGGACTAGCTTCCCACTGCTATATAATCCTCTCTTCTTCACACCTTCCCTACCTCTTCCTTCCCCAACTTGCATTTCTTCTTTATGGTCTTCAAAAGAAAAAGAGGTTTTAAAATTTTATGCACAACTGAGAGCTAAAACTCCAGACTCCTAAAACCATCATAATCTTCAATCTTCAGCAGTTTTTGTGTCTTATTCCCACTGTTCACCTGAATCTTTTTTTTTCTGATGTTCCTGTTGTCAGTTTTAGAAACACAAAGTGCATCAAAAAGCAGCAAGTTATTTGAAGCCTATTTAGGACACTCAGTCAGAATTATCCATCGTTCTTACATTTGACTGTGTCCCCTCACCAATAAAAGGAACTATTTTCTTCTTTGCCTGGGCTTTTTTGTTGGTTTCATAGAGGAAATTAGAGCTCTTTAGGACACAGACCACATGTTATTTTCCTGTACTCATAAAAGAGCCTTGCAATATTTTTTTTTTTTTTTAAAGTTCTACTCAAGTTCATGCCTGACCTCCAAACTGCATGGACATAAGTCTATACTAAGTCCTTGGAAGTATATAAGGATGTTTGACCTCATTCAGATTTTTAGCAGCACGTAAAGGTCAATTCTGTCTGTCTTCTCAATAGGCCACATCTGGACATGACAGCAAGTTGACCAAGATCCTCCTTGGAATGATTCCAGCATCAGGTGATGCAGGGCTGGAAAGGAGATGTAAGAATATGGATGAGATGCATCCTCTTGTAAGAGCCATGTGGCTGCGTGATGCACGAGTAAAGAAGCTATCTGCTTTTGAACGCAAACTGTCATGTCTACAGAGACATCACCAAAGAATCCAAGTAGATAACAGGGGGACTTAAACATCACTATGATGCTGCTAACTAGTGACAGCTAATGAACTAGTGACAGCTAAGACAGTGAAAGACTAGTGGATTTTATGGTTTTTGGCGCTGTTCTGACTGCATCTCCATTTCTGGTCATGAAAAAATTCATGGCACTGTCTAACTGCGCTGTAAACTCAGCCTGCCCTTGTCAGATTTTAAATGCTTATATTGCATTTTGCCTGTTCAAGATTTACTACATAGTTTCACTTGGACAAGTTATAGTGTCCTTCAGATGTTCTGAGGACATTCTAAGTAAGTACATAGTGTACATTAATCGCACTGATTATCCTTGTTTGTGAAAAATTTGGTGCACAGACACTTGCCCATGAGATTCATCTCACTATCTAGAAATGCCCTCATATGTATGAGGTGTTTAGAGTGACACTATAGTCAACAGAGATCTAGCAAATACACTCAACAAGATTCATGTGACCATTGACACCTGTACTGACTACCAAGGGAGCTAAAGGTAACTTGCTCAAGTGTAGATATATGAGCCAAGTCCACATCTAGTTAGATGAATGTAAATCATAGCAAAATTGCACATATAAACAGGGGTTTGAATGTGTATGCAGAATCACACATGAAAAGGGTGAGTGGCAGATATGTGTCTCTGTAGATACTATTGCCTTATGTGTGTTTAAAAAGGATAAAGGAAAAAAACAAGCAAATCCTCAAAACTTAATGATACAACATTTTGCCTTTTTTTCCTTAAAACATTTTGTCTTTTATGATACAGATGTAGACATCTGTCTAGAATCCAAT
Organism: Strix aluco; assembly: GCF_031877795.1. Classification (NCBI taxonomy): domain Eukaryota; kingdom Metazoa; phylum Chordata; class Aves; order Strigiformes; family Strigidae; genus Strix; species Strix aluco. Next base: position 5,943,562 of record NC_133931.1, on the reverse strand, counting down.
CAGAGTATCACTAAGTCAAAAGATGTTCAGCGGTTAGAAGATAGGAAATGTCAAACATAAGGTTGGCCGTGGAGTCTCCATTCTCTCAACGCACATGCATCGTGTTATGATAGGACATTGATGTACAAAACCACTTCTGCCTCTTGCAGTGTTCAGGACAGACAAGTTCTGGGAATTAATTCTGACTTTTTAGAAGAGTCTCTTCCCTTTTTCAGATTTCAGAAGATGTGTTATAAGGGAGATAAGGGACCCCAGAAAAAAAGAGAGGACTCTTCCGGTTCAGAATATGTGCATATTTATCAAGTCAGGTTCTCTGATGTCTTGATTGCTTGATCCAAGTTTTGAGCAAGTTAAAGTCTCTTAACACAGCCATTTTTATTTAATAACTTTGTCTGAAATTGCTAACAAAGTAAACATTGTCAGCAGTTGCTTTAAGGTTTAAACATGGAATCACTGAAGCTATTGATGCTTGTAAGGAGCTGTTGAATTGTGTGTTTCAGTGCTTAGCCAAAAGAGAACAGCACAGCAAGCAGTGTCATACTCTCACACACTGAGCAAGACAAGAGCTCAGAGCACTGAAAGCTTGACAAGCAGTTGTGGGTTCGATTATTATCACCAAAAATACCCACAGGCTGGGACAGTGCAGGGAGAAGATAAGGATGTTGGCAAGAGAACTTGACAGAGAGAGGCGGTCAGCAGCATCAGCAGACGGGTCTTGGTACTACTAGAAGAGGGAATATTTGCAGTACTGAAATTAATACAGCATGATGTTTTATGTTCAGGCAAAAAAAAAAAAAGAAAAAACAAACCTAATTTTTTATAGCTATCCTCAGCTGTAAAATATTTAACAAATTTCACACAAACTTTGAAACAAATGTTTATTCCAAGGGGCATTGACTACTATAGAAAGTAAAGAATGTGTAGACCATTTTCCATCATGATGGCTCTTTAGACAGACAGTAACTATTAAACTGGAATGCAGTAATGGAGGAACAGGTGCCATTTTAGTGCAGCATGATTTAAATATAGGCAATAAAATATGCAGAGCCATAATCAGAATGTTGACTTCTTTTAAGTGCCTGAGGCCATGTTGATATAAATAGTTGCACCAGGTTTTGCTGTAGAGCAAGAGCTAAATTAAGTGGTTTACAAACAGAGGAAAAGGCTGACTTCTCTGTCATGGCATTGCTTGATCTGGACAAAGAAAGAAAGGGCCAAGTGAGCCACTGCTAGACATGGAGCCAACCAGCAGGGCTTGAGGTACAGCTGCTGAATAAAATGAGGCTAGCAGAGTCTATCAAAACAACAGGAAAAACATGTCGTTCTCAGATTCAAGCCAGTATCTTGGTAAACTTCACCAGAAGGATGGCTTTGCACAGCTAGAAAGCTTGCCTCACAGACGGGCTGTAATTTTTCCTGGAGTCCTTGGTTCTTATTCCAACCTCAGAACAGCTGTCCCTCAAGCTTTGCCTGACAAACCTGTCATACTGCAAGCATGCTGCTTGGTCATCTCATGGAGCTAATGACCCTTCTTAAATGAGTAAGAGCTTGCAGGATGGATGTTGAGCTCTTGAGGATCAGTTGGACAGGGAGCTGGATTTCCATTTGGATAGCTGGAGGCACTGGCAACCCATTACATGTCACAAATTACTGATTCTCCACAGCATCTAAGTGTTGGCTTTGGTGTTGTCCTTAACACACTTACTTGAGTTGCAAAGCAAACAGTGCCTGAAGAGGAAGGAGATATGCTAACAAGATAAAGATATCCAACTCAGGGCTATTTCCCTGAAATCCTCTTGGCTTGTGTCCAAATACTTCCAGGCAAGCAAACCTGGGCAACATAGGGAGTTTTCTAGAAAGACAGCATCTTGCCATGCCCCTTGGAGTTCTGCTTTCCTAGAAGTGATTAAGTGTGAGTAGACTTGATGTCCATGGCCCGCTGCAGATGTACCTAAACCAGCAATGAACTGCACATTTCTGATGCAGGTAACAATCTGGTAGTAGCAGCACAGTATGCACAGGAGGAAAACGCCCTCTCTCTGCAGTTGTTTTGCAGCCTGTAATGAACAACATACTGTCACAAATTACACTAGCACCAGGGCCCAAACAGGCTTGTTTAAGGCAAGCAGGATACCCATACCCTGAAGTTATAGAGACCACTATTTAAACATATCCCTCAGTTTGTAAGGTCTAAGCAGATGGCAGCAGGAGATGCTTCTTGGCAAAATCAGACAGAACTGTGTTGCTAACGGCTCTACACCCAGGAGAGAATTGCCTGCTGAGGCATGGGCAACAGAGAAAATTTCTTCTTTCAAATGGGGCTTATGAGGCCACACTACTTTCTACCTGAGTTTAACTCTGCTCATGGCTGGCTCCTCCCAGAGACCAGGGCTCTTATTCTGCCATTGGAAGCACAGATCACGTCCTGAAATCTTATGAGCAGTGTCCTCCTTCACGGTCTTCAGTGGGGTTAATAATGAAGTAACAGAAGTAATTCGATTTTGGATCCAAATGGTCATTGGGGTCTTTATGGGAATTGATCATCTTTACAACTAATGGAAAGGCCATTATGTACAAACTTCCTCCTTTCATCAGTAACTGAATGCCTTATAAGCAAAGTTTAAAGCTTCTTCAGTATTTTCTTGGTCTAGGTAAGTGTTTAACCTCTCTCCTAACTTCTCTTTCCCAGACAGGACAATGCACAGGACAATCCTGTCAGAAGATGTCAATAGCAAAGCTGGAAGCTGGAAGCCGCAGAGTTTTAACCTCATGATCACCCCAAATTTGAGGCAGAGAGGAATGACATAAAAGGCTTTATAATCTTTTCATTACAACATCAACAGTATTGCAAAATATAAAAATTATGGGCAGCAGTTCCAGTAACAGTCACTGGAGAATTAAGGCAATACAGAAATATACACAGCAAAACCATACTGGTTCCTCTTCACTCAGTATCCCATTTCTAGCAGACCACAGAACAAAGTTAGGGAAAGAGTGTAGCTGGCAGAAGAAATTTCATATGGTCATTCATGTGAGAAACCCCATCAGGTACAGAAGTCTGGTGACTTTATGAGGACAAGGCTGTACAAACATCACATCTTCAAAACACTGAGGTGAAGTTCTCCTTCCTAGATCCACTCGACTGTCCTTCCTAATTTTGTTGTCAGACTATTGTTCCTGACAAGCAAAATAAAGAAGGGGTAAAATTTTTGTTGGTTTTTGTTGGCTTTTTTAAACTTTTGCCAAAGCTCTGTGTTCAGAGGGACACCATATGCCATATTGCAGAAATACTTAAAAAAAACTAATCAACATTTCATTGTTGCTCTTGATCACTGCCATATAGCAGTACTAAGTGTGTTTTGGCTACTGGACTATTTAAACTACAGCAGTGATGACTGCTTTTACTAGATTGCTATGGCTTACAGATAGTTATCTTGGAACTCCATTTACTTTTTTTTTTTTGTTTGTTTTGGGTAATGCAGACACACAATTTCAATCCAAAGACTGTAATTTTGTATAAATTCCAACAATTTCCATAGAAATATTTATACTCAAATAGACATAACATGGGAAAAGATTCTAGGAAAACATCACATAAGAACTCTCCCCAAGGCATAATATTGCAAATATAGAAATTATGGAGGAATTCTTCCAGCTACATGGCTTTCCCAAACTAAAGCTCTGCTTTGTCATTGCAGTAAGGACAGAAAGTGTACTACCACTCTTTTCATGTGTTTAGAACATTAAATACGCATCCAATAAAAATACACTGTACGAAGATACTTCTTGTAATCCATTGGTCCAGCTGGATATTGTCATAAAGTTTCAGAAAAAAAAAAAAAAATATGGAAGGATGTAACTCTGCCTGAAAAAAAAAAAATGAAATGAAAGTGTTTCCTGCTAGACCTTTTCATATTGTGTGGGATAATTTTAGCAAAATGAAATGATACATCCAAAGCCATCTACTCCCTGTGACCAATTTGAAGGCAGCAAAGGTGTCATTTTGATTATTTTGCTTCCATTTCCTGAATTCAATTCCAGGAACAAGAATATCTTGATGAAAATATATATCACCACACATATCTTGTACAACACTGCAATTACGCAATCACATACCAAGCTCCTGAGTTAAAAACCAAACCAAAACAACTTCAGGTATTCCAGGCCAGGTATTCAGTAAGAATGAAAGACCTACTCAGAAGCAGGGAGGTTATCTACAAGCCAAGTACATTTCATTGCCCAAGCAGAAACTGGGACAGCATTTTGGATTAATCTCTTCTTATTCAAAGCAGGAATCTTTATCAAACAAGGATGAGATACAGCCCAAATTTTTAGTTTTATGCCAACTTGAAAGACAACACTACTCAGATTTCCACTGGCACATTGGAACTTACCAGATCATTTGCCTCTTACTAGTTTGAAATAAAGTGTCATCTCGAAAATTATTGACAGTATTTCCTAAGTAACTGAATTCTCTGTAGAGGACTAGTCTCCTAATCCTGACCCTGATAAATTTTTGAGATCCTTGTATTTACATACCTCACAGGGAACATTCAAGATCTCTTAGGAATGAAGTCTCAGCTTAGGAGAAGCACTAACAGCTTCTAGAGCAAGACGTGATATGACTGTCAGGCACAGATCAAGCATCTATATTAAAACAAGGAGAGGGTGTTTCCTCAGTCTCCAAACAAGAAAGTGAGGTGTGCGTGAAACTGAAGTCAAGAGAATGTAGTTAAACATAAAGCTATAAGCAAAAATAGGGACATCAACATCTAAATAAAAGTCCCTGTCATGTGAACATCTCTGTTCAGAGCAGACATATTTAGCACAAATGTATTCTCTCTTCCTGCGGGTTTTTCACAGCATAATTCTTGGTAAGATTAATCATTCCTGGTGACCCACACTCAAATTCTTAACCCCCATTGTTTTTGATTTTTGTGTTAGAAATACAATCAGTATGTAGTACCTTAGGAGAACTTACAGTGCACTCAGTGCTATATGCAGCTTAACAAAACATGAACAAAACCCAGCATATTTCTTGGATTTCTTATGACCTCATTTTACCTCTGTTGTAGAGGGTCTAGGCGATTTTAAAATTCTGTATGTTTTTTGTCAGAAGCATAATTTTATTTCCATAGCTTACAATAGAAGTGATGAAGGGCCTGCAGAGCTGAAACTATCTTCGTGTTTGCATCTCACTCTGAATTCTAGACACTATCTTGTTGTGCGAGCAAACATTTCAGATGTGATCTGAAAATTAACAAGATGTAGTGAATGGAGGGCCTCCAAGGTCCTTTTATTGCCTTCTTAGAAACAATGGCATTTTTGCCTCTCATTTTGACCCCTGTGAATGTTTATATCTAAATAAGGTATTTTGGGAAAAGGGCAATTTTGGACATCTTGAAGATGCAAATGCATAACCAGAATGTCAAACCAATATTGTTTTCACCCATGACAATGTATAAGAAATTATTAAAGCTCTATTTTCAATAGCAAGCAGACACCTAGGGAAAAATTCCAATGCCTAAACATAGATATCTGGTACGATTTTATACCCCCTGAGGAATAAAATAAGACATTTATTCACAACTGGCAGTTTACCCACGGTGTAAACAAGTGCTGTTTCCTTTTGAAGCAGCAGCTAAATGCCAGATGAGGCATCCTAAAGCTTCTCAAACGGCATTGCACACTTATGGTTAGGCAACTGAATCTTTCCTCTAAAGTCTACAAACAAATAAAGCCTAGAAAGTGATTGAACTTAGCCTGGAACAGTCACCCAGCTGAAGTAATTCAGCCTCTAGTGATTGTCTCTCTTTTGACTGTAATGGAAGCATAAACACTTGGATCTCTACATATGATGTGTGCATTAACAACTAAATGTAGGTGTCTCAATGTGGGAATGCTTCCCATTCTCAAACAGAAATTCATCTCACCTCTTTTAGGTATATACATTGTCTATCTCTACATATGGGTTGCTTGTCTAGCAAAGAAAAAAAAAAGTAGGCACCTTTAGAAAGAGATTCCTCTGACCCATTTTCCTACATCCATTTTACACAGAAATGAGTCACATCTTTTCTCTCCACAGGTTAGCAGGGGAATCTCAGTGTTTATCTCTGATGTAGACTTCTTAAGGACAGATGAGAAATCACCTGTCTGGAAAAGTGGGTATTGATCAAGAACTAGATACCTGTCTCTCAAAAATACCACTAGACATCCACACACATCTTTAGACACCTAAGATGCATTTTGAGCTCTAAATTTTAAATTTCACTGCTCTCCAAAACACAACTCAAACCAATCCCCTTAAAGGAAACAGAATTTTCAATTATATACTTATCAAACAAAAAACTATTGCTAGGCATCTAAGTGCAACTTTGACCTACAGACTGTATACCTCAAACAGAAAAATAAATCACAAGATTTAAAAATGAATCCAAAACTTTGATGTAGGGGCTTCATGTCTGAACATCAGACTAATCACTCTCAGTAATTTTCAATGGAATTTTGTTTGCTTATCTTCTTTATACTTTCATAATTTCTAATGGCTTCATGGAAAGGAAAAGTAAGATTAAACAGTTAAAAAAAAGATCCTAGATGCATCAGGAATTATACCATGAAACTAAGTCCTGACCATTCACAGGTAGAAGTTCCATTGTCCTTCACCTAACTTCCAATATAGGGAATTACATTTTCTGGTTAATAAATTTTCCACTGACATATTGTCTGTTTCAAACCAGTTTCCAGTTTTGATGCTATAAAATAGCTGCTTTCTTTAGCTTATAGAAAGAAATGAAATATGTGCATGCTGGAGAGCACTTTGGTGCTCCTCTGGTTTAAAGAAATATGAATTTTTGTTAGAACAAAGTAGCAAAGCAACAAGCCACTTCTTCCCCAGGAGTGATGGACTGTCATTCTGAGCAAGAAAATATAAAGGCTTATTTTCTCCAACTCATGTTATCATCATCAACATCAGTTTTCAGTACCTCATAAGATTCTTCTCTTAAAAAAAAGCTTAAAATCTGAAAACAAGTGTGATGTGAAGGGGAAAAGTCTCAACAAGTCTTCGTAGTTTTAATCACAATCTTGAACTTGTTGTATTGAATAAATATTCATCTTGTATTTCTGATTTCATCCTCCTATTAGCAGCCAGACATCCATGAAATGTAATTCTCACACAGCACTGAAAATTAGGAAAACAGACAGAACACACAACTATGGCAGGCACATGATTTCATCAGGCCATAAATAGCAAGTTGTGAAATGTTCTGTTCTTCTTCATTTGAATAAATATGACTATGAAGCAGATGAAGACAGGCGACCCAAGCTATTTACAACTTCTGTCATAGGAAAATACAGTCGTGTTTCCATAATGTCCTGATAGCAGAGACACAAGATGGCAGGGCATTTCTGGAGTGTGTGTTTCATGCTTTATATCAGCTGAGCAATACACAGGCTACTAGGTAATAAAATCAAATATGGGCCAGGATAGACATGTCACCTGGTGTAGGATCTCACCCTGATCCTGCAAAGGAGAGTCAGTGTCAGTTGAGTTGGACCTCTGTTTGCAGGACCTAACTCTCGCAGGATGAACATGTTTTAGGCTGCTCCAGCACTTTTTACTTTGTGTTTATATGCAGAAACATGCCATCTGTGTGTCTTCTGAGATAAAATCTTGGCAGCAAAGACAACATCACACACTGAGTAATAGCCCAGTGATTCCTGGAATATACTGATTTCAATAAGAGTAATGATGTTGGGTAAAATTCTGGTCATGCTGGCGTCAACAGAACAGCTTTGTACTCTGTCTATGAGTGTTAAACACCTATTCGGGGATATAAGAAAAATGAGAAAACAGAAACCATTATATCTGTCTTCTTACTCCAAAATTGCATCTGAGGTCACTGCTAAACTTTATCAATAGCAATACTATATGCACTAGAGAGCAGAAAAAAATATTGTTTTAGTGATCCAGATTCTCACACAAATTTGATGTTGAGCATCTGAAACATCAAGTGACCTACGATACCATATCTATAAAATTCAAAAGCAACTTCAGTATTGTAGAAGTAAAAACTTTGCAGGCTAAATAACACATTTAACATTGTACACCCTTCTGGCACAGTGTAGACTTTGACATTTACCACTCTTTCCAGATGTCTTTCCTTTAGATAGAACAACTTGCAATAACTTGTGTGGGAATTGCTTTTTTTTTTTGTTTTGTTTTCAGGATAGTGAAGGAAGTTTGTTTCTACTTCCATGGTCAAAGTAAAGATATACTAAGCCATAAGATGTGATTCTACTGAAATTTACTCTTTGCACATAATCTTATTTCATGCACATGTTAAGCCAGAAAAAAATGTCTTTGTAGAAATAAAAAATATCTTAAAATCTGCATCTTATTTATGAAACATTCCAAATTTGGCCATCAATAAAACTGTCTCCAGAAAAGGTCCCACTCCCATCCAAAGCAGTAAAATGGCTATTTTCAAAATTTTTACATATGACTACATGTCACTATTAAGCTCAGGAGATACAAACAACTCTGAAAATTAGAAAAAGTGTTCTCATGAATCTGTCAAGCTGAATGGGTTTGTGGGCTGGTAATGTACAAAGAACATTAATTATCAAACAGCATGGAATCTGAACAACATGATATCTGGAACATTTCTCATCACAGTCAGGTGCTCAGCCAGTGAATATCAGTACAGTTTGACTGAGATCAAGAGGGTGTTTTGCCTACTTATAACATGTGAGGGTATTTCCCACTATATGTTTAAAATATTTTGTCCTTTTCTGTTCTTGTATAATAAGCTATTATTTCTGCAGCCAAGGCTTCTGAAAAACAAGATTTCTGTGTCAGAGGGATAAAAATATCCCTGACACAATGCTGGATTTCACTTAGAAAAGCATCAGAAGATTCACAGTTTGAGCTGGAATTTATTATTGATATTTTCAGCTCAATGCAAATTTGTGCTCTGAAACAAACAATACACTTTCCTTAGTCAAATCCTTACACCAGCATTAAGATCAAAATAGGTCTAAAATTAACCACTGTTTTTTAAAGTGTTTTATGGATTCATCATTAGACATATAGATGAAAAAAAAAGGGCAGCAATCTGGTTTGGATAAGAACTTGTAAAGCTTGAATTTTCTGCCTTTTTGTTTGTATTTCTCTGATACGGCTGTAATTTGTATCCTGAGAGCACCAGTCTGAGATGGGAGACCCATCTTAATAAGCCCTATAGAGACAGAGTAACAATATGTAATTAACCCTTGGAACTTGACAAAACACTGCCTTAAATCTGAAGTAACCCCAGTTTGAAGAAAAATCAACGTTATTCAACTTCTCTTCTATCCAGATTACTGTCCCTGTAGAATCTTCTGCACAAAAACTAAACTTCAATTTGTATTTTATGGGTTTTTTTAGGCATAACAAAATGCCCAAATTTCTTAAACATTTAAAATCCAGAAGAACAAAATGGCTCTGGTATTTATAGCCCTCCTAAGCCAAAGTTAAGATCAGGAATCAGTCTTCTCACTGGCCTGCTTCAACGCCATCCAGTACCTTATCTGAGTTTTTACTAGCAGAGCTCTCTTGGTACCAGCAATTCTGTATGAGACCCAACTGACATAATTTTGGCTGGGCTGAGCAGCTTTGTTCCCATTTCCCAGCTGAATGGGACAGAGAACCTGCAAAACATGTATCTTTTTGATGAGGTCCTTCGAGTGGCCCAGTCCAGAAAGCATCTTCTGGACATGGTTAAAACATATAGTAAAGAACAAACTGCACCCTAAATACAGTGACCAGGACTGCTTTTACCCCAAACCCAAAATGCTGGTTTCAAAGGCTGTAAAGGGAGAGGGCTTAGGGACTGAAGGAATCACCGTAAGTGTCAGAGTGGAGATACATGGCTTAAATGTAGTCAACACTCATTTACTACTATACATGACCACCTTATGCCTTGCCTGGCACTCCCACATTTAAATTCCTGGCTTTGGCTTTGACAGTTTTAGTCTTGATGCTCTAAACAGTCCTTGTCTGTCACTCAGCCTTCCAACAGAAGTTTGTCTGCTGGAGCATAGGCTGTAGAAGACGTGTGCTGTGAGTTTCCAACACACTTCAGCAAGAGACCACTTCCATCAATATTTCATCTAATAAGATGAACTCTAAATGGAACCTCAGATACCTCCCACCCTTACTCCTTGGCTGGTGAGGCAAAAACTTCCCACAGAGGGACAGAGGAGACAAGAGTATGACAGTGTCCTTAACCTTCAAAGATCTAACTATAGTCATTCATCTGTCAGGGACCTCATTATCTGAAACGTCATCACTTTAGAAGCCCACAAAAGTCCTTACTGGTGCCCTTTATTTTCAAGCTTTCTAAAATTTGAGTATTTGAAAAGAAAAACTATAAATGTAGAGTGAGTAGCACTTTACTGGGGACTATCATTTTTGGCAGCAGGCACAGTTAGCAAGCTGCAGCTGGAACTTTCAGTCTTTGAACACCTCATTTACGACATGGTCTTTCTCTGGAATAAGCCTTTTAGTGATGTTACAGCTGTTAAGGTTGTAATTCTACAGAGCCAGCACATCACAGACTCCCTCTGAAATCACCAGCTATTTCGGAGGCATAAAAGAATGCACTGGATTTCAGCGGGAATTCAGTACGCTAGAAAGTTTGTTAGGAAGCCTGCTTTTTAACAAGAAGGTTTTCAAAGAGACTGCTTTTACAAGGCTAGTTTGTGAACTGCTGGCTAAGCAGCCAGGTGCAGGAGCTGATTCCAGATATAGCAGGTCTTAAAAATTACAACAGCGCTGTATAAAAATAAGATGGGGAGAGTATAAACTCTGAAAAGGATAAAAATTTGTTTCTACACTTCAGAATATTTTGTGGCTTGGCTAAAGGAATTGTGGGATATTTCAGTAGAAACTGACCATGTGTGGCCTCTTCTGAGCAAATGTATGAACGTGTATGCATGAAGATTCTGGTATAAACACTGTATTTCATTACTATTCCTAATAGCAGGGAAAATATATCAGTGGCAAAACTTATAGATCTACAAAACCCACCATATGGGAATTTCAGCAGTGCTTCATCTCCATATTCCTCTGGGAAGTAAACTTACATTATTATCCTTATTCTATAGCTATGTGTAGGCAGTGAAATGTTTGCTAAGAGCAGATCAGGAGAAAAGTGTTGAAGAGAGAATGCTGTAAGCATATTCATAAACAATCAAACTAAAGGTCCTTCTAGGCCTGCAACATATTTTTAGAGATCAAGAGTCAGAAAAAGCAAGAGCCATCCTCCTTACTAATCCTTCCAGCCCTCTGCAGTAACACCCTGGCTCCCAGGCAGTTCGTCCCCAAGCTGAATACACCAGTCTTTTTACCTTTTTCGTTATAGAAACTATTCTATGTTTGGGATGACTTTTGCCCCATTTTCAGAAATAAAGGCAGAAATATAAACTATTTAAAGAGAAAGAAATATAAACTATTTAAAGTGCATACTCACCATTGATGGCATATAATACAACGGCATAATGAATTTCTGAGTTTGTTCACTACTAATTTCCTACTACTTCCTACCTCTGATTGGCCTGTTTGTTTGCTCAGTAGCTTGCAAGAATTTTTCAATGTCTTTCCAATATGTCTTTGTGCTCTAAGCAGCTACTTCAGAGCTTTAGTTTTATATCACTATTGAGGATTTGAGGATTTTCTTCCTTGGGTATTTTTCCTCATCAGCTGACACAGAAATTCTGCTTCTACAGAAAAGTTCATCTGGGCTTGAGTTGACTTTCACTGAAATTGGGGAGAGGTTGAACGTTAAACAGAGCTTGTGTTTTGATGGTTAGCATGTCAAACCAAGTGTAAGCAGAAGGGAAAAATCACTCTCTCTTATACCACAAGGAAGATGACAGAGAAGCCAATACACAGCTGGGAAATTCATATCAGACAGAGGATGATACTACAGTGATAACAGCAACAAAGTATAATCATCTTTTTGAATCTAAAGGTAAGTACCTTTCTAAGAGCCATTTAATGGATTATCCTAAAATCCTAAGTATCAGTATGTAGGTCAGTTAATCCAGGGTTGGGGAAAGTCCCCAGGCAAAAAAAGGAAAAAGAACAACAAAAAAAAAAAAAAAAGGAAAAAAAAAAAGAGAGTAACAGAGAACTGTAGAGGCACAGCTGTGAGTACATAAGCACACACAGGGACATGCATCCTCTCTGCTCACAGAGGAAAACAACTTCACCTCTCACCTTATTTGAACCAACAAAAGCAAATCTGATCTGAGAAGCATTCTGCAGTAGTATAAAAATGATAATTGAAAGTTTATTACTTAACGCTTGGAAAAGCTATTTCCCATGGCAATTTGATAAATACCTTGACTTTTCTGCCCGTTATAACCTCAGACGTTTATTGCCTCATTTGCTGTAACAAACGTTCAGTTATCTTCCAACTACCCAGCTATATTTAACAGACTGTACAGCGGGAATGTTGCCACAGTACAAAAAAGCCGAGATGAGACTGGAAGTTCAGGTGGTGGGAGAAACAACAGCTTTCCAGAGAGCTGCACCCATCTTACACAAGAAAAGCTGCCTAATTTAAGCAGAAATCCTGCTTCAAAAGGCTTGGGGAAGCAGAGGGTCTTTTCTGCTGATGGAGTCTCTCCTCACGCTTTCCCAGATAGAGGGAGAGCAGAGACCCACATCTCTGCTAAATATCATAGGGCAACCAGAAGAAATCATTATGGGTCAAGTCACTTGGACTGTTGAAATGAAGTATTTATTGCTTTATTTACTGCAAGCCAGTTCTTGCTTAGGCAAGGTGATCTTCAACAGCAACTCTCTGCAATCAAAAAAAAATTGGGGGGGGGGGGGGGGGGGGGTAGGATGGGTGGTGTGGAAATCCAGTACCAGAGTGGATTGTAAACCTCCACAGCAGTGGGATTTTTATGGCCAAAAGGATAAACAGAACTCTTGTAGCAACTTGCTACGCATCCTCCCTTTGGTTAATGCAGGCTGACACTGTCGCCAGTTTGAACTCTCTCTGCTGCAATGAATTAATTGCTTGGAGGCACAGGGTTATGGGGAGTACTGCTATGGTGCAGCAGGACAGGATTCTCCTCCTCTATGCAGGGCACTGGGGCAAGCATGTCCCCAAGCCAGTAACGCAAGATACATACTAAAATGCTGGGAGCATTTTGGAGAAGAGATGGAAAGATAGCCTGATGTTCACTTGAGAACGATGGGGAAAATATTGGCGTCAGAGGGCAGATCCAGCTTCGATGAGGTTGGGTACCTCACTCATTGAAACTCACTCCAGTTGCCAAGTGTTTGTGATCACCAGGTATATGTGCCATGTGCACAGTGAGGCACAATGTGCCCTCCTCACAGAGTGTCTGTGCATACAGGTGGTGATTATGAGGCAATCCAGTCCCAAGTCATCTCCCAGTGACACTAAGTGACACCTGTGGCACCCATCTAACCAGCACCCACAGCTATTGCACCTTCCGCATCTGAAGAGATTTTTTTTAATAAGGAAATTAAATGGAACAAATTCCTAAACCAATAAAAAAGAACCTGAAATTTCCAACAGAAATCAGATAATACTCATGAAAGGGGCGGGGGAGGATGGTGGAAATACACAAAAGATGACTGCGGTGTTAAACATCAGACCTGTTCTTGTCAGAGTCTCCTTTGGTGCTTGGGTACTTCCAGCAGCTGAGGAAAGATCAAAGGACCCCAACTAGACCAATAGATTATAGTGTCCTATGGAAAGAGTATTAGAAGTTTATTCTTTCGTCTGTATTTCTCTGATATTATTCTAATTAGCTGCATTATGATGGTGGTGCCTAGAGGCTCAATTATTTAATTTCACCAGGGATGGCTGGTGTATTAATTTTTAAACAGGAAGCTTTAAATATTTACCGAAGTTGTTAAGAATCTGCGATGAGATGCCAAGAGATGTCAAGACCCTTCTTATCAATAGGAAGGATTCAACTGTTTTTATTAAATTTCTGCTTGTTTTATCATTCATCCAAACTCCAAAACTTAAAGGGAGATATTAACCTGTCTTACTTTGTAGTAACTCTCCAACCTGAAAGAATTTATGGTGTGTTTTCTTCTAATTATTTTATTTAAACATTTCTGCAAAATACTTTATTCTTTCAGTGATAAATTCCACCACGTGGATTAAGAGAAGGGAGAGGACAAAGAAAAAAAAGAGGAAATGGTGAAAATGTGATTTATTTTCAAACATATGGCTCTTTTCTGGAAATTCCAGATCTAAGATACAACAGGATAAAGAAATATTCATCTACTGTTAAGCAAAGGCAAAACAGGAAAAAAAAAAAAAGTTTTCAAAGTTTTAAAGGAAAATTATGAACAACACAGAATTAATTAATTCTGAAGTTCAAAAACAAGTTGAAAAATAACAGAAATGTTCATATACTTGTATGTATATTCTTTGATAAAGTATTTGAACAGGTGGCCCAGGAGGCTGTGGGATCTCCATCTGTGGAGATACTCAAAGTTCATCTAGACAAGCCCTGAGCAACCTGACCTCACTTTTAAGGCAGCTCTGCTCTAAGCAGGGATTTTGTCTAAGTGACAAAGTCGCTAGAAGTCATCTTAAATCAGTCTATGATTCTATATATATAAATAATTAAATATTTTGGAGTGAAATTACAAACCATGGAGTAAATCTCCAGGAAGGATTTTGTCAATCTTTCCAGCAGGGTCAAATTTCTCTGTGTATTTAGAGAACCAAGCAGAGAAAGCAACAGACGCAAGCACATGGCTGCATGGGGACTCTGAGCAGCCTCCCTGACCACATTGTTCATAGGCTAGATCCAAACAAAGCAATATTAGGTCATTTTTCAGAGATAAAGATTGGATTTTGAATTAGAAACAATGTTGAATTTTGAAGTTTCCTATGGCAGGCTTTCAGTGGAGCAATCTTGGGAGAGATTTATTTTCTTATTCTTCTCTTTTGAGAGGTACATAATATTTGTTGCTGTTGTTTTGGAGTGAAAAGAAACCTCTAATAACCATTTTTTTGAAACAGATTATTTTGGCATTGCTGATGTGTTTCAGTATCCTTCAGTTCTATCGTTTATTTTTCCCCCTCAAAACAAAATTTCGTCACAATCTACACCCTCCTGTAAAATTACTACGGTTTTTTGGATAAAAGCAACATTTTCTGATAGGAGAATATTTCATCACTATTTTTTCTTCCAGTTTGATCTGTGATATTTGTTTAAGTCATTTGTGATGGGTTGACCCTGGCTGGATGCCAGGTACCCACCAAAGCTGCTCTATCACTCCCCTCCTCAGCTGGACAGGGGAGAGAAAATAAGACGGAAGGCTCATGGGTCAAGATAAGGACAGGGAGATCATTCACCAATTACCATCACAGGTAAAAGAGACTTGACTTGGGGAAATGAGTTTAATTTATTACCAATCAAATCAGAGTAGGATAATGAGAAAATAAATAAAAAATCTTAAAACACCTTTGCCCCCAACCCTCCATTCTTCCCAGGCTTAACTTTACTCCCAATTTTCTCTACCTCCTCCCTACGAACAACACAGCATGTTGGGGAATGGGGATTGTGGTCAGTTCATCACCCATTGCATCTGCCACTCCTTCCTCCTCCGGTGGAGGACTCCTCACACTCTTCCCCTGCTCCAGTGTGGGGTCCCTCCCACAGGAGACAGTCCTTCATGAACTTCTCCAATGTGAGTCCTTCCCATGGGCTGCAGTTCTTCATAAACTGCTCCAGTGTGGGTCCCTGCCACAGGGTGCAGTCCCTCAGGCACAGACTGCTCCAGCGTGGGTCCCCCACGGGGTCACAAGTCCTGCCAGCAAACCTGCTCCAGTGTGGGCTCCTCTCTCGACAGGGCCACAGGTCCTGCCAGGACCTTACTCCAGTGTGGACTTCCCACAGGCTCACAGACTCCTTTGGGCATCCCCCTGCTCTGGCGTGGGGTCCTCCACGGGCTGCAGGTGGAGATCTGCTCCACCATGGACCTCCATGTGTGCAGGGCACAGCTGCCTCACCATGGGCTGCACCACGGGCTGCAGGGGAATCTCTGCTTTGGTGCCTGGAGCAGCTCCTCCCCCTCCTTCTTCACAGACCTTGGTGTCTGCAGAGTTGTTTCTCTTCACATATTCTCACTCCTCTCTCTGACTGCAGGTTGTTGTGCAGTTCTGATTTTTTTCCTTCTTAAATACATTATCTCTGAGGTGCTACTACCGTCACTGATGGACTCAGCCTTGGCCAGTGGTGGGTCCGTCTTGGAGCCAGCTGGCATTGACTCTTTTGGACATGGCGGAAGCTTCTAGCAGCTTCTCACAAAAGCCAGCCCTGCAGCCCCCCACTACAAAAATCTTGCCATAAAAACCCAATACAACTTTTTATTTCCTGCACAGTAACTGCAATATCACTGTGCCATGGGCATTAAACAGAAATGAAAATAAACTAAGGACAAAATGCTCATCTAGCCTGAAGCAGTGGAGATGGAGGGAAGTCAACAGAGCTATGCTCAATTGCACATATGAAGGGCCAAACCTGCAATGTAATATACAAGATTTGTAGCGACACCTCAAAACCAGTCACTTTTATCTGCTAAAGAGCTCTCATCTTGACCATTAGCAGGAAAGACTTCTCATCTTCTTACTGAGCTCTGCAGAGTTATACCTCATTTATTTCCCTCTCTGCTAAGTATTAATAATCTAAGTATTTCTGTTCATATGTTATTTTAACATCAACATTCTCAAACTAATTTATTGGGCTTTCTTCGTTCACAGATGAGAAATTAGGTGGGTCTGCTAGAACTGAGTATTCAACAGTTGAAGTGATTCTTCCTGTTACTAACCTCTGCGTTTTCCAGATTGATATGGGCAAAGCCAAGAACTTGCACCTGCTGACAGAAGCTATGGGTCTGGCACAATTTTAGCCTATCAAAGGTGCCACTCAGAGCACCCAGGATTTACAAAAAAAGGCAGGTTAAATCTTTGTCATCAAAGTTCTGTTCTCTTTTTCTGCAATAAGGAACTGCACTGGTGAGGCTGCACCTTGATTACTGTGTTCAGTTTTGGGCCCCTCACTACAAAAAGGACATTGAATTACTCGACCGTGTCCAGAGAAGGGCAACAAAGCTGGTGAAGGGTCTGGAGCACATGTCGTACGAGGAGCAGCTGAGGGAACTGGGGTTGTTTAGTCTGGAGAAGAGGAGGCTGAGGGGAGACCTCATCGCCCTCTACAGCTACCTGAAAGGAGGTTGCAGAGAGCTGGGGATGAGTCTCTTGAACCAAGTAATAAGGGATAGGACAAGAGGTAATGGCCTCAAGTTGCGCCAGGGAAGGTTTGGACTGGATATTAGGAAGTATTTCTTCACAGAACGGGTTGTTAGGCGTTGGAATGGGCTGCCCAGGGAGGTGGTGGAGTCCCCATCCCTGGAGGTGTTTAAGAGTAGGGTCGACATAGCACTTAGGGATCTGGTGTAGTTGGGATCTGTCAGTGCTAGGTTAACAGTTGGACTAGATGATCTTCAAGGTCCTTTCCAACCTAGATGATTCTGTGATTCTGTGAACTTCTCTACAATATTCTCTGTCCACCGAGAAATCTGCACAAATAACCAAGGATCACCTTATATATGAGACAGAGTTGATTACATCAGCAAAAATATTTAGCTTAGATGACAATGGGCATAAGTTGCAGCAAAGGAAATTATGATCAGAGGTAAGGGAAATAATTTTCTCTCTGCATACTGGGAACTCACCCAGAGAGGTGACAGAATCCCCATCTCTGAAGATATTTAAAACTCAACAGGACATGGCCCTGTTCAACCTGGTATACCTTTAAAGGTGCCCCTGCTTTGTGTATGGGTTGGACCAGATCTTCTCCAGAGGTCCTTTCCAACCCAAATTAGTCTTTAATGATATGATTAAGTTTTGTAGTCATTTACAGCCGCCCCATGCTGACAGACAGCTTAATCTAATCATGATGCCTGTTTAAACTGACTGTAAATCTACAACATAAGGATGATCCTCTCCCAAGGGACATAGTTAAATCAGGGCATTTAAGACTACACATCTGTGTTGTTACAACAGGAAGGATAAAAGGGGAAAGGGTACCATGAAGTGCCATATTTGCTGGCATATGTAGAGAAATGTCATCAACTGCAGAAAAATTCATCAGTTGTAGAGAAAGTCATCAACAGATCTATTGTGGTCCTTTCTTCAGGAGCAAGAATATTTCAGAGTAAAAATTCAATGCATAACTCAACAGTCATAACTGCAAGAAAAAAATCTTCAAGTGTTACACAAAGGCTATCAGGTCCACCTCCTTGATGTCCTTTCCTTATACCCCAGGACTCTGTAACGTCGAGATTACAACATGAGAACAATAAACCAAGATGGGCTGTAGGTACTATCTCAAGAGGGAAGTAGGTGGAAGCTCTGCAGCTCTCTGAGCTTTCATAACAGGACCCTGGCAAACACCTACACAGAGTTGCCCACAACTGTGAGACACAGCTTGTACTGACTCACCCGAATCTCTCTGTACTTCTCAATCCTGCTGTCCTGGGTGAAGAAGGGTAAATGAAGCAGTGCACATGCGGAGAGCAGAGTGAAGAGAGAAGGGGAGCCTGGGATAGAGATGAGCACTGTAGGCTGGTGGTACAACAAGCACAGGGGTCTTTGGCATGGTAGGTCCAGGGGTCAAGATATAAAGGTGATGGATTGGAGGATGCCCAAGCCAAGGTACCCTTCTCATTCCTTGCCTCATATAGCCTATGTCAATGACATTACAAAGTCAGGTGTAAGAGTAAGAGTAGAAGAAATGAGACAGAAAGACCTGATGACATTGTTATGAGGCAGACTAGAGAAAAAGACTCTCAAAGTTGCAAACTTAAATGCATACCTGTGCTCATACACTGCAGCAGTATGTGGAGCAATAGTCAGAGAGAGTCAGCCCTATCTGAAAAGCTTCTGCAAAGTATTAAATCACCTTCTACATTTACATTTTGAGCCTCATTTAAAGAATATTGAGAAAAGGTGAAACCTGAAAATACTGACTAGTAGCTGTCATCTCCTTACTTGGCAGAACTTTGTTTTAAAACTGTAGAAGAGCATTATCTCTGTAATCAAAACAATAAGTAAATGTGTTAATTGTAAATTTACTGTTTTCTCCACTGCTAACATCTATAGGCTGGCCTTTGCAACAGAAAGATCAGCACCTTTTTCCTGGGTTCTTTCTAATGTTGGTGTTGTGAAAGGGATGAGCAAGGAGAAAGATTCTAAAGAAGGATGAATGAGAAGACTGGAAGAGGATAAACTTTTACTGGCTGACTAATATAAAGATCAACCTAAATGAAAATGTTCTTCTCATTACCCTATCCTTCCCCACTCTAACCACATATAGAAATTAATATAAAACATATATCAATATTTTAAAAATACTAGGTGAAACTTTTTTTCTCTTCTCCAGGGCAGTTTTACTAAAAGCATGAAAAAAAAAAAAAAAAAAAAGAAAATCAGATCAGGGTTACTCCCAAGAGGCAGAATGCTGACCTTTTTATCCTCCATCTTCCCAAACCAGAACAGGGAGCCTGGCATTCGTTTTCCTCACAGTCTTGTGATCAGGGGGAAGTTTTTGGGTGGTTCATCCCTGTTTTTGCCCAGTGGATGTGTTCCAATGTGTACAAATAACGAAAAACCTGAGAAAATTTGTCTCCAAGTGGGGGCTAAAGAGTTTGGGTGCAAGAGACATTGGCTCCAACCACACTGTCATTAAAGTTTGATTTTTTAAATACAAAATAATACAATCTAAACAAATGAAGAAAGACCTATTCTAAAACTCAAAACCCTCTACAACACTGGTAAACCTCTCTTCTGGGAAATGACAGATTAATTTCTGCTTCAGGTACTCTTCTACCCATAGAGAGGATTTAAAATTCTTGAAATCTCATGAACAGCACTTGAGCTTTGATGTTACTTAACTCTAAATGTGAGGGGAGGTGTGGGAGCTGCAGCTGCAACAGCACTGCAGGCAAATCAGAATTTTTCTGAAGTCTCTTTGCTCACCTCTCCTTTAAAGAGCTTCTGAACACCTGCAGCTCACATTAACTGCAATTTGTGGAAGCCCAGCTAGTCTGGAAATGAGCCCCTATGCCCACACCACAAAGTACATTAAAACAAAGCACACTGATACTTCAACATCAGCAAGTCACTAATAATCTAAGTAACTAATAATTACTGAAAACCACCTGTATACAGCCCACCTGAAAGTGTTCTATTACTGAAGTATGCATGTGCCAAGCAAGCAAAAGCCTAACCCTTTCAACATCTCATTTAGCTCAATACACTATCTGCACATCTGCTTTTTCAAATAGCTATTAAACAAATTATATTGTAGTACATCCTTTTTTTGAAACAACCCACTAATTCAGAACTCACTCCCATCCCTCTGTATAATTTTTGTGCCAGGAAGAGATTCAAATACCAATATAGCCATTTTAGGAGCTATTCACTGTTGCTAAGAGGACATCAACACAACTGTTAGCCAGCAGCAGTCATGGTAGAGATTAACGTTTCAATGGAATTTTGTCTAGCTTCATAGTCTAAATCGAGGGAACAATAGAAGCTATTTTCTTTTATTGTAAAAATCTCCCATTAGTAATTCAAAGTCATTTAGTCAGTTGAACTGGCATTTGTTCTAAACACATCTACCAATGAGCTGTTTTAGTGCAGTCAATATATCACCATTAGTTTCATTTAGAAAATAAAATATGTTTTTCAAAACAGAACACAACCACTCATGTTCATTATAACAGACATGTAACTACCTATCTAACAAATGTGCACTCACATAAACTCTGATATATTCAAGAATACTATGTGTGCAGAGAAATGGTATGGTGCATAAGTTTCCATTCCAACCAGTGTGCAGCTGCACGTGACAAATTTTCAAAATTTTATCATGAGAATGTACTTGGTGTATGTATCCCCAGCTGCCAAGGTCGTTCAGCAATGCATTTTGATACTGCTTTAAGGAGAACAATCTGCAGCTTCAGATTGGTACAGTAAAGCATTTATTCATTTACTTGAGTTGAAAGCATCTGTGACATGGTCAGGAGGCCTTCCACCAGGATTTTTAAGCATACTGCTGCTTTTCTATAAACACTAAGTACTGGACATTAAAGTCCTAAGACCTGTAGGTTTCAGGGAAATGTGTTGAACTTGCCTTTTCTTGCACTAAGCAAACATGGCTTCACTAAGGGCAAATCATGTCTGACAAATCTGGTGGCCTTCTACAATGGGGTTGCAGTGTTGGTGAATAAGGGAAGAGCAACTGACATCATCTACCTGGACTTGTGCAAAGCATCTAACATTGTCCTGCATGACACCCTTGTCTCTAAATGCAGAGACATGGATTTGATGGGTGGACCACTCGGTGGATGAGGAATTGGCTGGATGGTCACACTCAAAGAGTTGCAATCAACAGCTTGATGTCCAAGTGCAGACCAGTGACAAGTGGTGTCCTCAGGGGTCGGTGTTGGGACCAGTGCTGTTTAACATCTTTGTTGGCAACATGGACAGTGGGATCAAGTGCACCCTCAGCAAGTTCACCGATGACACCAAGCTGTGTGGTGGGGTCGACACACTGGAGGGATGTGCCATCCAGAGGGACCTGGGTAGGCTTGAGAGGTGGGCCTGTGCAAACCTCATGAATTTCAACAAGGCCAAGTGCAAGGTCTGCACATGGGTCGGGGCAATCCCAAGCACAAATACAGGCTGAGTGATGAGTGGATTGAGAGCAGCTCTGCGGAGAAGGACTTGGAGGTATTGGTGGATGGAAAACTGACTATGAGCCAGCAATGGTGCTCACAGCCCAGCTCACAGCCAACCGTGTCCTTGTGCTGCATCTAGAGAAGTGTGACCAGTAGGTCAAGGGAGGTGATTCTCCCCTCTGCTTGGCTCTTGTGAGACCCCATCTGGAGTAATACATTCAACTCTGGGGTCCCCAGGATAAGAAGGACATGGACCTGCTTGAGCAGGTCCAGAGGAGGGCCACGAACATGATGGGAGGCCTGGAGCACCTCCCTGATGAGGACAGGCTGAGAGAGTTGGGGTTGTTCAGCTTGGAGAAAAAAGAAGGCTCCAGGGAGACCTTATAGTGGCCTTCCAGTGCTTAAAGGGGGCTACAGGAAAGATGGGGAGGGACTTTTCATCAGGGAGTACAGTGATAGGACGCAGGGTAATGGTCTTAAACTGAAGGAATGTAGATTTAAATTAGATATTAGGAAGAAGTTCTTTTCACTGTGAGGGTGGTGAGACACTGGCACAGGTTGCCCAGAGAAGCTGTGGCTGCCCCCTCCCTGGCAGTGTTCAAGGCCAGGTTGGACGGGGCTTTGAGCAACTTGGTCTAGTGGAAGGTGTCCCTGCCCATGGCAGGGGGCTTGGAACTAGGTGACCTTTAAGGTCCCTTCCAACCCAAACCATTCTATGATGACATGATCATGTGGCTCACTGATATATGAAAGCTTCTCTTTTAATATAGTCATGATCTATGATATGAAACCTTTCTGCTTACGTTTCATCCTGGTTGGGCAGCATTTATTTAAAAATAGAGATTCTTTTCAGAAAAATAAAACGACAAAGAGAAGTCTCTTTCTTTCATTAAAAGTGCAGAAGTATAAAGTAAAAACTGAAAATGCACAAGATTTCATCTGATATGTGGATGATTCCCCCATCTGTGAATTTATATCTATAATCTGCAGCCACCTATTGAATAATATTACCACTGTGCCCAAAAGGAAGCAGTGGAAGTCAGAGTAGCATATTGAAACTAGGAATGGACAAAGTCTCAAAAATCATGTAAGAAAATTACTACCGACAGGATTAAAGGAGAACCTTTTTGTTTCCTTTTTCTGAGGTGCTGAGTATGCTGCTATTGTTGGTTTTTTGTTTAATTGTCATCTGGAGATTTAATAACTAGACATTTGGTTTAATGGGAAACAAAAAAAACTTTAAAAAAGGAAAGGAAAAAAAAATATTCCCATGGTCAACACTATGCCTGGGAAAAATATTGTTAATTTTGGAGGGTTTGCAATAAAAGCATTCCAGTTTTTAAGTCCTATTTAATTTTTTCCTGATGCTGCATGAAAGATTGAAATAAGCAACCACTTCAATGAATAGAAACCCAAAATACTAAAAAGATATGTAAAAAAACCCATGATGTGATCAAACTTAAATAAACTGATTTTTCTTCCCTTCTTGACTTTCAGCTCAAAGCACTTTTATACTTTTCTTAGCACCATGGTAGAAATATTATCAGGAAGATATGTGACTTCAGAGGGCAAGGACAGTGCTAGGACAAGAGAGAGAAGAGTGCACATCCAGCCTGGACAAACTGGTGTCACACAATAAAAGTACCAGACCAGAACTGAAGACTTTAGAGGAACTGACTCAAGTCCTTTCCACCTTTCCTTTACCTATGAACTTGACTTTTTAAATGACAGAAAAATTGCTAGTCATCCACTTAAAAATCCCAAGATGAACAAGCCACCACAGCAGAGTATAGGAAATGTGAATATTGAACTAGCCTGAGCTGTAGGAACAAGATATGAAAGGTATCATCCTCCTTCAACTCTGGTACAAATGAAAACTGACCTTAGGAGGGGTATTTTGTTGGCCTGCATATATATGGCACAACCTGGGTGAAAGGAATTCTTTACAGGATGAGAAATCAGTTGTTGTTTCCCTCTCTCCCCACGCTAAAATCCTCCCTCCACCCTGAGGAAATGCTGCCTCTTGGCTTGATGAGTTGGGACAGACGAAAAAAAAAAAGGTGAATTGAATTGAATTCTTCCTTTCCAGTGCATTATTTCAGATGCGAGCAATCAATATTCAGTCATAGACTGCATCTGATCTAGCAACCTCAAATCCAATAATCCACAATTTATGCTTCTATCAGGACTTCAGTAAAGAAAGCTCAGGTTTAGCCCAGACACTAGGTACTGTGTCAAACTGGCATATGAATATGGTGGTATACATCTAGACATTTAACCACCAAAGATGAGAGCTGAAATACCAGGGATCTGCCTTGAATTTGAAGTGCCCAAAGTAATTGAGTTTTAGGTAAATTCATAATTAAATTCTTAATCTTGCTATACCTAGTCAACAACTAAAAGCAATGAAGCAAGTCCTGTCCCTTTTTCCCAGCGATTTTCACACTAAAATATGTAAAGTTCTTATATTTTGAAACATAAAATTCCAGCTTAGTGAAGAGTGAGTGTATTATTACACCTTGCTGCAGCAAGAAGTGCACATGGGAGGTATCTACGTGCTGTACTTTGTGAAGTCTGTCTTCATTCCTCTCTGCCTGTCAACAGCCCAGAATGTTTTGTCACTACAAAAAGATGGCTAAACGTTTTAATAAGAAACAGTATTTTCTTTTTCAGTTCTCAGGAGGGAATAACTGGGTATTTAAAGATTGCAAGTAAAACATGAGGATACATCGCCATTGAAGAAATTCTTTAGTCAACAGATCCCAGACACTGGAAGACAAGAAACCCCATGGCTGAGGCTGATGCTTATTCAAAATATGTTTATTAAAACTGAAAGAAGACTATCACCACGTGCACGCATACACAAAGACACACGCACAAAATTATACTCACATGTTGAGTGAATGCAGGACAATTCTTCATATCATTTCCACGCTTGTTGCTTGGATGATATTTAATGGAAAAATCTAAATGTCTAGAAGACCACATTCCTTTTGTTTGTGAGCATGGCTAGCAATCCCGGCATCAGGCCTGATAATAGTAGGGTTTTGTTCCATATCTGAGCACATCCTCTGACACAGAGTGTCTGAAAATATCCCGACTGCTTATTCAAAGCATAGAGAGATGGTGAATGAAGGTTTGTACAAACATGCCAAGTGCATGTCAGCACTGAAAAGCAGACCCTGCAGTTTTAAGAGTGTTTTTTGTCATTTGTACTGAAAATGCTTCAAATTGTAGCCAGTTGCTATGCTGTTGTCTCATCTCTCACTTCACTGAGCTTTAGTACTTGCTGCTGAGGGAGCACCTTTTAAATTCTGGCTCAAATCTGGAATCAAAAAGGGCACCCTCAAGTTTAATGATCCTGACAAAGACGAACAATGTTGAAGCAAGTTACAGAAACAAAACCAGTGAGAAATCAAATTACATCTCTACTAAAGCCTGCACTTCTGCAGCAAGCCCAGCCTGAACTGGATTCACTGCACTTCTCTTACAAGAATTGATCAAACCAGCAGAAATACCAAAATTGTGATTACTGTTCCAGAATCACAGAGGAATTTTCTGGCTTTGGACTTTTTTTTAAATTTTTCAGTTTAGTTACTGTTAATGGGCATTCATGTCACTATCTCAATTAGATAAAGAACATGAAAACATTTCTTACAGACAGAACAGTGAGACTTAAAACAGCCCTTTGCTGCTTCTGGAAGGTCACTTTGTGGTTTTTCACTGAAAAATTCCTCTCTTACACACATAAGAGCTTTTATTCCATAAAGTTCAAACAGATCAGAAAAGCTATCTAACAAAACTACGTTTTTCATCATCATTAGATGATCTCTAAGGTGTCGTGTAGTTGTCTGATGATATTGAAGACTAAAATGTTTCAGCTATTCTTGGACAGAAGATAAATTGTATATGCATGAGGTTGGTTGCCTGATATCTCTGAAGATACATGTTTCACTATTCTGTATAATTTTGACTTTCTAAGGTTTATGCACAGAAATATCACATTTTCATAACTCATCTGAGAAGAAATTAAATTAATATCTGTCCACTGCCTGCCGGTATAAAGTGGATTTTTATACAGAGACAAGAGTAACTTCTGGCACTCTTGGATGTTGCTAAGAACTCAGAAGGAATTAAATAGCCTCATTTCCAACCAAAGGAAACTACATAAAGGCTTAAAACTCCTGTGAACTTTAAAAGAATTTTCCTCTGTGAGTTTTGCGTGTTTTCCTCATAGTCACTTCAGTCAGTGTAGCTGGTCAAGAGACAGAGAGTCACTATAAGTGTCATTTTTATTCACTAAACATTAGTGAATGTTCTATTCACTAAACATTTTGATGAAATTACCTGATCTTGTTAGTTCTTGGATCTCTCCACCATTTGTTTCTTGATTGGATCCACAGCAAACATGATCAGCTCTTCAAATCTGTGCTTGTGGTGGCCCCTGTATCCTTTCCAAAACTTCATTTCACAGTTCCACTCTTGCATAGATATATGTTCAGTACAAAATAGCCTGGCACCCTGCTCTCACCTCAAGGTGGAAGAATGATTCAATGAACACTGTGCAACCTTGTGATACAAGAAATCTGAATTTGTTTCTGTGTTGTGACACATTTTATAGCTGACTTTGGATGAGTCACTTTTAGGTTTTTTTATGTTTCTGCTCCCTTTATGGAAAAGAAAAAAGCAAGTAAAACAAAAAACTCCCAAACTCACAGAATAAATAACATTCACTTGGCTGAGAGGCTACAATGAAATGCTGTGGCATGAGAGCTACACATCCCAGGAAAGTACTTTAGATGATAGTGTTTTTTCACGCTATTCCAAACATTTTCTTCTTCCTCCAGCACATCAGACAGTTTGTGCTTCAGCAACTTGCCGATATTGAACTGCTTTCCACAAACACTCACCAACCATTCCTACTTCATGCCATGAGTGTTTTCTTTAGTTCATATTTAAGAAGAGAGCTTTGGAACTGGCAAAGTGGAAACACGGCTGAAGGGCTTGGACAATGACTACCTACATTTATCCCTACTGCAGTCTCATGGGGTTTTTTTCTAGACCTGAAATCTCTCATCAAATAATTTTGAAACTCTTCTGCATAGCACTGATTACAGGCAGACAATAGGAATCTTTCAAAATCTTTAATGCTTCAATCAAGTATCCTTCTTTAATCCTTTGAGAAATATATACAAAACATTTCACACAGTATGACTGCTTATGGGAGCAATTAGGACCTGGTCAATTTATCACTTTAGAGAGATCTACACTGGGATCTTCATGCTATTCTCTGTTACAATCGTAGTTTTTATATATCTTCTGGCAGCAGAGCCAAACAACGAGGAATTTTACCAAAAAAAAGATTCTAAATAAAACAGTGGAAGATCATTTTAAAGGTTAAATGTGGTAAATTTTAATCAAGAGCGATCAGTACAGAATGGATCAATCTGCCCTGGTTTATATCCATACAACCTCTTCCTTCTCTGGTAGGAATAAATGAAGAGCAGAACTTGATTATTTTGAAAGATAGGGAACTGGTGAAGAAGGCAGGTTCCCCCAGAGTCAGTGTCTCTGGTAACAATACGCAGTGAGTGTGAGCAGCAGCAGTTTCAAACAAGTGTCACAGTCTTCATTCCCATTAAATATTTTCAGCTATAAAAATGCATCAGCCTCTCAAAAGAAAAATCTGAACGTGCACATGCAGTGCTGAATCGGTAGTGAGCTTTACATGTAACAGAGTAGGATCTATATTAAAACAGAGTCCCCGTCCCAGGAAAGGTATGGTTGTCCAGTGGGGTACATCCAAGTCATCTGAGGACTTCAGGATTTTGCTTTCTTTATAACAACTGAGTGAAGTGTCACGGATCAAGGAGGCTTTGGTAGACGGAGTCACAGGAATGTTACTGAGCTTTGGATCAGTGATGCAAACCATAGGTTCTACAGATTGTCAACACTGCTGAAAAAGAGCGACACAATGGGACACGGGGAGATGTGGGACAAAGTAGTCACGATATGACTATTGGTCACAATGTGGTATTAAGATTACAGGGAATACCCAGGAAAAGGTGTTGAAAGTGGACATGGAAGACATGCTCAATAGCAACACTGAGACAAAGAGAAAGAGCTGACTATCAGGCACATACTACCATGCAATGATGGAAAGTATTTAAAGAACCTCTTCGCATGGGATTTGGATCCATATTCGGATATATGAATTTAGGTGTCTATATGTGCACCTAGGTACACTCCCCATTGCGGTCAGTAGAACTAGTGGAGCCTGGAGAGTTTCCAGTGCACTCTAAAACAGGAAAATCAGAATTGTAGCCAGTCAGCTGAGTAGACTGTTTCTAAGTCTCTCATTATTTCCAAGAAGTGTAACAGTTTTGAAAGTCTTTTTAAAACCCTTCATTTTTCCAGTAACCTCTTTGAAATCAAAATAAAGTATTCCAGTAGTAGTCAGTGAGCCTCAGTAAAGATTTAATACTTCCTTTCTATTGGTATTGGTTCCCCTTCACACAAAGTCCAGCCGAATACAAAGCCACTTATTAAAGCCTGGATCTTTATATTCATATGTGAAAATATCTGGCTTTTTATTATTATTAACTTAAATTATTATTATTATTATTATTATCATCATCATCATTATCATTATCATTATTATAATTGTTATCATTATTATCATTATTATAATTATTATTATCTTCTTTCCTGAATGTATTCAAACATCACATCAAAAAAGTTAGCAGGTAAAATGCTTTTAAAGTTATATAAATCACATATCATTCTTGTTAACTTAGCTGACCCTGATATGGTAATTAACATAGAATTAATCTCTCTTGAGGAGATATAAAACATATGAAATCAAGACAATCTGGAATCCTGCCCAGCAAAAGGGTTATATAAAGGATGTACTGAACCATTTAGTCAACAATTTTGCACTAATCTTTTAAAAGAACATTTTAAATGCTAAATTTTAAAGTGCTAGAATAAACTAAAAACTTGAGGACTTTATTCTTAACCCTACAAAGCAGAATCTTAATTACATCTTCAGAGTGAGATAATTTCATATGTATAAATATTTTTCAGAGGTTAACGATCCTTTTTGCTAGAGGGTTTTGTCAGCTAGGAAGATTCATTCCTTTAAATGAAAAAAAACCAAAACAAACAAGTAAACAAAAAAACCCAGACAGATGCTGTCAGTCTTATTACAATGGCTAGAAACAAACCTGGCAAGAACATCTAGTGGCCAAATCACTGACTCAGTCTCTCTAGCAAAAAAACTGCAGCTAAAAGACGGAGAACAGAGACAAACTATTGGAAAAAGAGATGCATAACCTGGTTTTAAAAATAAAAACAATCTAAAGGGAAATAAATTCATGAAGAAATGAGAACAATGAACAAAAGAATGGTTAAGGAAAGAAAAGAGTCCTCTACAGGAGGACCTACAGCCTCACACAGAGAACCCATAAACTCAAAAGCGATGAAAACTGGTCAAGTAACTGCTAGTCTTCACCCTCCATAACTTCCAGGTACTTTTCTGTCAGGGAAGAGGGCTTACGCTTTGCTCCTTTGCGAACTTTGGATTTTCAGTTTCTTTAAGGCTCTGAAAATGTTGAAATGTGATCCTGAGATAAGCATGAATAAGCTATGGAGGAAACTCAAATGAAGCTGAAGTCTAAAAGTAACACCCTGCAGGACTGTATTATCAGGAAGAATGCAATTGTGTGCACAGCATCAAATTGACAGAGAACCATCCAAACATTAATAATAATTCATTAAACATAATTCAAATCTGTGATTCACAAAACACATTGGCGATGGTCCAAAAACAAGGGAGGGCAATTTTCAAAGAGGAATGTATTGCTTTCTCCTAGTGCCTCGAAGCTCAAATGAACATAAAGGAAGTCTATGTCTTTCAAGAGATGTATGGTTGCATTCTTCACAAGGCAACTGGTGATTTCTAATCTCTCTATTTTACTAACCCAATTCAGCATGGACCCATTAGACAACACAGGAAGGAAGCATAAGCAAGCTGCCTTTTTATGCCAACAGTCTAAATATACTTCCATCATCACTCAAAAAAACCAAACAAATACCTCAATCCCCAAAAAGCCTAAGCAAAGTTATAAAAGGAAGCCCTAAAGGTGTCTAAATATGATAAATACATCTAAATAGGTGCATATGTATTTTAAAACTTGTAGACTTTGTAAGGGGGGGCACAGAAATTGACGCTTTATTAGGCACTGAACAATTTCCATGTCATTTAGATCTCTTCTTTGCCCTCAGCAAGCAACTCTTCCCCTTGCCTGTTTGTACAGCCTGGCACTAGGGGTCCATCATTCCCAGCGTTTAACTCCTGAGGCTCTGACAGCCAAGTATATTTAGTCTTATAAATAGAAAAACATTTGCGTCAACCACTACACTATGTTAATTCCCTAAATTGCCATATTTTCATTACTCATTATAAAACGTTCCTTTTTCCCCCTCATCAGGGAATGATTTCTTGTGTAAAGGGGATAAATGTGGTTAACAGTCTAATTAATCCTCACGTTAGATCATATTTTCTTAGAAGGAGATACTTAAATCTGTAGTAGGCAAAGAAAGAATATCAATGAAATGGAAGCTCCCCTTTCCCAAAAAGACAGTTCAGATTTTCTGTCCATTTATAGTCCCTCTAATTGCAATACTTCAGACATTATTCCTTTCATCCATCGGATTTCCACTCCCATTTCTCAGGAGGAGTTTGCAAAGATGATAGTTCTCTGCCTGTTAAGCCATGATCCCACCACAGTGGATTCCCATACAAACAGAAGTTTCTTTGCTCTCATGACTGGACAAACATCCCTTCACTCTTCCTGTTCTCCCCAAGTCATCTGCCACAATACAGGAATTATACTGCAGCTTTGAATAAACTTTACAGTACAAGTATTCAAAATGGGTGGTCTCAGTGTCCCCACTTAGTAAAAATTCCTTTGAATTTTCTACCAGATCTGACCTAGTCTTATAACCAGTATGGTAATTCTTATTTACTGGAGGACCAGATAATCAGATAACCATCAGAGTATTTCACAGGGCAATGAAGTAGCAATTAATTTGTTAATAATTGTGCAGTGCTTTGAAGAGGTAAATAGCTGTAAGTGCCGGGTACTATAATTAAGAAATTGTTAGATGCAGATAAAATGAAAAACGAAATTTCATATCTGAAATTGCTACAGAGCTATTCACCCTCCATCTGTGGATACTGTTCTTGCAGCAGCTATTGATTGCACAGCAGAAAGCTTGAGAAGGCTGAATTCTGAGAAACTAGCAGGTCAAATACTGGTCTTATTCATGCCAGTAAACACCTTGACCTGACTTCAGAGGGTCCCTATCTTGAGAAACTAACTTTCATGGTGAAATTTTTCCAGTTTAGGCACCAGCAAATCATTCTAGGTAAGAAGATTTATTTCTCAAGAAGCCACCTTATCTGCACACAATGATTGACTGGAATCATTGGCTGTGTCCATCTCAGATGCTTTAGCATTATCACAGGAAGAAGGCAGGTATGAAGAAAAAGCTTATCTGCTTCCATGCCTAGAGATCAGTTTCAATAGCTTAAAATACCTGGAACTAGTGGAAACTAAATTTTCATCGTACTCATAGGTGGCAGTGAATATACTCATATTACAAATCAGACTTAATTTTTGCTTCAAAGCAGGCCCTGAACTCTTTACTTTGTCTCATATTCACCAATATCATTAGAGTCACTTTGACAATTAATTGGCCACAAAGTGCTGCCACCTCGTTCTGCATCGATCAACAGAGGACAGTGACCTGCAGCAAGGGGTGACTTGGGCAAGGATCAGCCTGGCTCACCACAGAATCATTAATGATTTGCATCACCGATGGAGGGAGAACAGCATTACTGTAGCTCAGACACTGTAAAAAAGGTATAAGGGAATTATCTACTGTAGTCTACTGGGTTGAGAAATCCTGAAGAAATTCTTCTATTCTTTAAGTCAAACTAGAGAGCAGAGAGCTCAACTAAAATGTTGTCTCTCTAGACAAGAAATCAAGTAAAATCAGCCTTCCACTAATGAAAAAATACCAAATGAAAGGCAGTATGATTTGCCTTATATGTTCTCTTCCAATACAGTGTGCAAAAACTGGTCTTGTTCAATACAGTGAACTTGTTTGCAACATCTAAAGAAACAAAATCTGCTTTTTCAGACAAAACTTGATACTGAGGTCAACTTGGATGCATAGCAACTCAAGTCCACTTGCAGTCTAGCCTGAATTTGGAGGCACAACTTCCAGGGTAGAGAGAGAGCAGGTTAATAATGCAAACCCATGCCTAAACCCAAGCAAGCAAGTCTTCAGATTAGACTTTTCTACCCACAACATGCTCCAAATCACTCTTCTGTTTTGTGATATTTCTTCATGTTTTGTGTCAAATACTGAGTAGGCACCACTGGATTGATTGCTCCCAAAATGTGTTTCCTCACATTTCTAGTAAAATTAAACAAATTTAAGCAACAGCTCAGTTTGCTTTCAAAAACATGCACAGATCTACTAGTTTATTTAATTTTGTGGTAGTCAAAAAGACCTGCAGCCTCTCCCCAATCCCCAAAATAAACCATTGAGCTGAAAAAACGTATTTGAAATATTATGGGTAAACAATCACTTCTGGTAATATTAGAATATGGAGCACAGCCACAGAGCTTGGGTACATGGAAACCCAAGACTCTCCAATGGAAACCCAAGACTCTCTGAGGCTCATTATAACAGTAGGGAGCTTGCTGCAGTAAGAAGAAACATCCAGCTTGCAGGCAGTTAGGTACGCAAAAAATAGATATGGTTTGCTTAGCATAAGGTTTCTTTGTGTTGGGAGAAAGCCACTAACATCTAGGAAAATGAAATGAAACAAAACAATCCTTTACATAAAGAGATTTTGCCACATGAGACTGAAGAAACACTGAAATACAAAGGAATATTCAATATTACTCATTTTTTGGTCATCGTGATAAAATGGACTACCCTGAACAGAGTCAGATGACGCAGCGTCTCAAGAAAACAGAACTCTAACTTACACCACAGCATCTTTGGAGACATACAGTGCAATGACTCTGATTCTGCGGGAAAATGGAAGTATGAAAAAGCCATTTTACATTGTAGGTACCCAAATAAAAAAGAACTGGATTATGCAGGTTCCCCACTTCTTTATAAGGACATCAGAAGTATAGAAACCAATCAGCAGGTTTGGTTGGTTTTTGTTTTTGTTTTTTTTTTTTTTGTTAATCAGTATCATACTACTGAAGGTATCCTGTGTTTCTTTTTCAATTTTGCACTGGAAATTTCTTGCCTCAGCACACTACAAAGCCAGTAGACTGTTTTAAAGCTACATATGTTCATGTTCATGTTGTCGTTCCAAGACAGAATTATCATCGTCAACTTCACTTGGCAAAGCTTGTTAGCATTTCTGTGTCTTAACCAGTCTAATTAGGGCTGCTATTTCATGAGTGGAAAGATCACAGTAAAAAAAATAAACATTTGGCACCTATACCCCATCTCCCAAATTTTGGTGTAGTTTTGAGAAAAATACAATGTTGTGTAGCAATTAATACATTTAGACAACATGGGGGAGCTACAGGTGAAATATTGGCTGAAGTACAAGAAAAGATGATAAACTATCTAACCTGAACCCTGGGTATTGCTACCACAATAAATAAATAAACTAATTAAATTGAACATGGATTCAAAGTGACTCTTCACCAGAGATTTACTGCTGCAAAATATAACAAGCTATTGTGTCCATCTTTCTTCCTCTGAAACGCTTACCACCACATCTCCAGGTATTCAAAGACAAATCTGCAAATCTAAGAATAAACAGGTCCAAGACAGTGAATAACTGATTCCTCTTCTCCATTCAACACCGATCGTAGTAATGAGACCTTCCTTGAAAAATAAACAAGCTACATAATTAGTCTGCTACCCAGAGTCTCTTATATTCCTCATTTCAAGGAACATCAGTCACTCGCATCCCACATTACTTCCATTCCACTCAGACACAGCATCCTTCTTAGTGCTATCACATTTCTGTTAGAAATGCCAAATCACGTAAGTGAAGTGATACAGAATATTGTTTACAACAGTGTAAGGAATCCCATAATGTTTTGTATTTCATGCCTAAATTATATATATGTTTCCACTTCACATTTGAGCCTTGGCAGGCTCAGAATGATGCTTAGCAGCTCACTTAAGAGATCAGTTCACACTCTCACGAGATGCTTGTATAACTCCAAGTGAATAAGTCAAGTGTTGGAAGATAGCTTCCAGATCACAACTGCACAAGTCAGGGAACACAGCACACTTTATAAGAGCTGACTATTAAAGGATATCAGAGAGGAAAGGAAAGATGTAATCTCGAACCTTTAGGGAATGCACACCATTTAGCTATCACTGTCTCCTGGCTGGCTTGCTGACTGATGACAAGAGCTACAGATGGAAAAGGTGGGAGGGAGTTAAATGGAAACCTGTCCAGCTCTTACACTTTCCAGACTGTCAACAGCTCTTCTCTGTTACTTTTTATGAAGCTTTTTCAATTCCCATAGGAAGAATTGTTCGTAGCTTTACTTACTCTAAATTTCTAAGAAACAACATTGAAACAGAAAACAAAGACACTGGAGTTCTCTGCTCCTGAATTCAGTAAGGACCATGTCATTGACTCCCACCAACTTCACAGGGACCCTCAGAGAACAATTACAAAAGGTCAGCACAGTTTAGGGACAGCTGCTTTCAGGGATCTTCTGTCCAAAGCTAAATTATGAGTCAGAGAGGCCCATCTTTTCACAAGATTCACATGCTTCTAAACTGAAGACTGTTTCTCTGAGCTCCTTCAGTGATGTTTTGTCCCAGGCTGAAGCTCAACAATCCCCTCAAATCAGCCTGTACACTGGGGAAATCTCACTGGAGCTAGATTTGAAATATGACATTGTTTTTCTTCCTTACCCTTTCCACTCCTATCTTCAAAAGCCAGTTATGTGCAAACCAAACTGAAAAGAGAATAATAAGGTTTGACAGAGATCTGAAGCCTAAGATAATATCTCACCACGGTGTTAAGTCTCCTGAGCCTTTTGTAATAAATAAATGGCATACTGTAAAACACAAATGAGCATCACTGTGGCTGTGATTTCATTGTCCCGATGGGGGACCTGTGCCTGGCACAAGGCCAGCTACGTAATTCAATACTGAGAGAGAGCGCACAAATGGACCTCGGGAGGAGGATCGATTTTAATGTAATCCCATCTACTAATCAAAAGAGACTGAAGGATTAACATTCACTAGGAAATGTCTGCTCAAAGTTGTCATAGCTTATTGATAAAGATTGCTTTGTTTTAATTAAGATACAAAATGCCAATTCCAGGGTTAATTTTAGCTGCAAATAATCAGTTATTGATGATATGTCTAGCTGAATTGTTTTAACCTGCCCTAGAATGTTGGGTTTTTAACTAGATTGGCCAATGTGGATTGTTTTTTCATTCTGCAAGGAGATCACATTCTCATACTGTCTTCATCTTCTAGGCATGAGTTGTTTATAGTTTCTTATTTTCCCAATATGAAATGCATTGTTGGCCCCATGCTAAACCTAACTCATGACTCTCCATCCACCGCTGTCTATCCACCTGCAAGACTGTATCCTGCCTTGTCTATCCTACGACATGCTGAAAGCAGCAGACGGCTATACACACCTCAAAAGGTCAGATAATATTTCAAAAAACTGAGCAAGATGTGCCCAAAAAGGTTATCTATCTCCTGTATTATCTCCTTAAAGACAGCAGAAAACACTGTACTTGGTCTAGGCTGGGTGAGTTTTCCAAGATAAGCAGAACTGTCTTGCTTAAAACTGCATTCAATGACAAAGCATAAGTTCTGTATCTTCTGAGCCCTGTGGCCAGCGCTCCCCAACACTCTTGAATATTACCATCTATAAACACTAATCCTATAAATAGTTCGGTTACCCTTATCTTTCAAAAATACAAATCATACAAACAGTCATTTTCAGTGAAACAGAGCAAACTGACACATGCTTTTAAGACCCACAAGAAGCTGCATCCATCAGTGGGGCAGTGCTTGCAGAAGATGTTCTCCACACAGATGGTACTTCCCCCCTGCTGTGGTTTATTCCCAGCTGGCAACTAAGCATCACACAGCCTCTTGCTCACTCTTCCCCTGTCCCAGTGGGATGGGGAGGAAAATCAGAAAAAAAATAACAAAAAAAACCAAAAAAAACAAAAACAAAACTCGTGGGTTGAGATAAAAAAAATTTAATATTAAAAAAAAAATAATAACAGTAATAGTAGTAGTAATAATAATTGTAATGAAAATAAATATAACAAAAAAGATAGAGAAATAAAACTCAGGAAAAGACAAGTGATGCACAGTGCAATTGCTCACCACCTGTTGATCAATGCCCAGACAGTTCCTGAGCAGCGGTCTGCCCCTCCCAGCCAACTCCCCCCAGTTTATACACTGAGCATGACGTCCTATGGTATGGAATAGCCCTTTGGCTAGTTCAGGTCAGCTCTCTGGCCATGCTCCCTCCCAGCTTCTTGTGCACCTGCTCGCTGGCAGAGCATGGGAAACTGAAAAATCCTTAACTTAGGAAAAGCACTACTTAGCAACATCTAAAACATCAGTATGTTAATAACATTATTCTCACACTAAATCCAAAGCACAACACTTTACCAGCTACTAGGAAAATTAACTCTACCCCAGATGAAGCCAGGACACCTCTGAGTCTCAGAAAGCAACTAAAAGTGAAGGCTTATCTTTACAGGGCTGACAAACCTCTTCTGATCTATTGCTGTAACACACAAAGAGTTAGGCTGAGCAGTGACACATGGAAAGGCAGGGTGTTTTGCTGCAGTGGGGTGTACAAAATAATTTTCCCAGTTTCCTTCATTCTGTGTTTGCCTCACGCAAAAAACCTGCAGCTTTGATGCAAATCCAGCACAAGACACCCTAGCCTCTGCAAGATCCTGGGGGCAGGTGAGGACTCTCTGATATAATTTCATCAAAATTTAGGCTCAGACCCAGGTTCAGAACTGACTTTTGTATTTGGTGTCTCTCTGTAACAGGCCACGGATGCAGATATTTTCATCACATTGATCTTAAAAACTGAAACTTGAACGTGTTGTCCAATTTGACTCAAATCACAGTGCATTCATATTCCAAATGTTGGTGTTCAAGGAGCTACATACGAACAGTCAGACCAAGGCACAGAGACTAAATCTTACACCGTGCATGCTGAAACACATAGCCTCACAGCCTGACAATACTCTGCTGATCTCCCACTTCCATCGTTCAGACAGGTTGCTTTCAAGATGTGATTTAGCTTAAAAGCTCAGGCTTTACTTCCTTGACAAGTACTCGGTTGCCTCCATCTCCCTGCTGCAGAGCTGTCAGTCCAAACTCGCCCCTGCTCATTTCCCATGCCTGCTGATAGCTCTTTATTCATACCTTGCCAGTACAAAGTACGGGGCCTATTTCCCTCCCACCCACTTATTTGCAATCAGCTGGTGCAACCATGACTCATCCACTTCTCATACAGACTTCAGAGACCCGTTCAAGGAGTTTATTAGCTGATCTCACAGTAACTGTAGCCTTCATAATTAGCTGTGACCATTTAGAGAGGAACAATTTTAAAGATTGCCATTGTCTTTCTCTTCTTTCCCTGGGTTAGAAGAGGCTTGGTTCATTCCAGAAGACAAATGGCAGTGGAGATAAGAACATGATCCTACCTGGGAAAACTGGTCCCCTCCCCAGTACAAGGGGTCTGGATGGGTAGACGTCTATAGGAGAAGAGAGAGACATGGGAAAGAATGCACCCTTCCTATGGAAAGGTGCTGAGATTTTGGAGAAATCAACATTGGTTATATGTTGGAAGGAAAGGGAATGAAGATTTGGAGAGGGAAGCCAGTGAATGAGAGGAAGAACATGGATGATCCAGCTTCTTTTACCAGAAAATAAAGCAATCTCAAGCCTACCAAAGATAAAGGGGCTACAGACATCAGTGAAAATATGATATTTATTTCTGCATCACTTCAGTTGCTTTCAGATTCAATATTCAGAGCTGAGCAAGCTTCCAGGATGCAGATCTCAAATTCTGCTTCCAGAGACAGAGACACCAACCCAACAGGGGGAAGGAGTTGAGGATCTCTTATAGACAAAGAAGTACAAGGATACACCCACCTCAAAATCATCCTTCCTGAACTGGACAAAAGGGGAGAAGACATTTATTTTTGAGGGAAAGGGAGGAATGACTCTCCAAAACCACAGACACATCAGCACAGCTTTCTGTCTTGGATAATGAGGAGAAAGAAAAAAAGGAAAGCAAATACCTGGGAGCCATGCCCTAGGAGTCAGCATGGTGGTTTGCTGATCTTAATGATGACATGAAACAGAAATGTGGCAGATTCCCATGCAGAGACAACAGAGGTAAGGAGAGAGGAGTCAAGGGCAAGTCAGCAGGAGGCAATGGTCAGCACTTGTCTGTGAAACTAGAGATGATCAGGTCAACCCTATTACATGCTGAAGCACCAGTGGCTGTGAGATGACTTCCCTTGTTTCTGTGCCAATCCGTGGTATGGGGACATGGAGATAAGAACAGGTCTAAGTGTTATGAGAAGTCCATTATATTGAGAGCTATTTTACATAACTCTGCTTCCATGTTACATGTGGCCTAGGGGAGGTCATAGAAGATGCTGGCAAAGAAGGAAAAGAGAGGGAACAAGCTGTGAAGGGGTGTTTCTAAGCTGGAAGAAATAAAAAGAAAGAAAAAAGCCTACTGGAGCTTTGCTACCATTAGCCTTCCTGTTTTAAACATGCCATCATGCGGTTTTTAACAACTGCCTTTTACAATCACAGCTACATGATAACGGCAAATATTAAATCCTATAATGGCACAAAGGGGATTTTTCTTGAGAAAGACACTGAATGTTTTAATCTACAGTGGTAAAGCAGATGGGTCTCCTTTGAGCCCTGAAGAAGAGATTGCTAATAATCAATTTATTATAGGACAACTTCACCACAAAGATGGAAGAGAAAAAACTGTTTGCAGTTTTGTTTTCTGTTGTCACAAGCATCTTATTTCTCTGTCTATATACTGAGCCCCAGCATTCTGCAGTGCCTTTATGTTTCCCCCCCTCTGTTTTTGGTATGGAGTTCACAATTTTTATTTTCTATGCATGGAGAAAATGGAATTTTCATTTAGACAAAAAAAAAAAAAAAGAGTGCTGAGAAAGTTAATTAACAGGTTTGGGGTTTTTTTTTTAAAAATGTTACATAAAACATGATGCAGTACCAAAATCAGGCTTTCTGAATGTTTTTAGCAAGTAACGCACTGTGACATTTAAAAAGCAAAGCAAAATACAGATAGCATTCTATGTACTAAAGTCTAGTGTTATGTGCACTATGACCTAACAATTTCAGCACTGAAAAAAACCAAACCTACAAACATCTCTGCATATGGAGAGGGGTTTATGACCCAAGAAATAGATGTCAGAGTTCGCCTTTTCACTTCAGAATACTGGAGACAAATATGGCACGCAGAGATGCAGTATCAAGACCAATGACAGAGGTTTCAATGAAATAGAAAAATAATCTTGAAATGACAAACTAAATAAACTAGACAAATGGTATCTATGAGACAAACTGGCAAGATACAGACTGGGTGGGGTGGTCTGCACGATGGGTAGGAAACTGGCTAACAGGCTGCACTGAGAGGGTGGTGATCAATGGTTTTATTCAGACTGGCAGCCTGTCACAAGTGAGGTCCCCCAGGGATTTGTACTGGGCCCCACGCTGTTCAACATCTCCATAAATGACCTGGACAATGGAATTAAAAGAGCCCTCACCAATTTTGTTAATGACAGCAAACTGGGTGGTGAGGTGGACATGTCAGAAGGGAGAGCCATCTTACAGAGAGACCTGGACAGGCTGGAACAGCAGGCAAGCAACAGCTGCATGAAGTTTCACAAAGACAAGTGCAAAGTTCTGCACCTGGGATGACATAACCAAAGAGCCCAGGACAGGCTAGGACCTGAGTGGCTGAGGAGCAGCCTTGCTGAAAGGGACCTCAGGGTCCTGGTGGACAACCAGCTGAACAGGAGTCAGATGTGTGTGGCCACACTGTCAAAGGCAAATCAGATCCTAAGCTGCATCCATTGGGGTATTACTAGCAGAGACAACCACATGATCATCCCACTACTCAGCACTTGTCTGGCAATATTTGAAGTACTGTCCTAGTCCTCAGAATACAAGAAAGACATGGACAGACTGGAGAAAGTCCAAAGGAGGGCCACAAATATGATCAAAGTAGGGCTGGATCACCTGTCCTATGAGGAAAGACTGAGGGATGTCTCTTCTGACTGAAGGTATCTTCTCCCTTGGAAAGAGCAGGGTCAGAGGAGACCTCATCACAGTATTCCAGTTCTTAAAGGGTAGCTACAAAGTGAACAGAGGCTCTCTCTCCACAAAGGGTGACATGGAGAAGACAAGGGACAACCATTACAATTTGCTCTGGGAGATGTTTCATCTCTGTATAAGAAACAAATTTTTTACTGTGAGAACAACCTCCCCATAGATGTGGTAGAGTCCCCATCTGTCCTGGTTTCAGCTGATATAGAGTTAATTTTCTTCCTAGTAGCTGGTACAGTGTTGAGTTTTGGTTTCAGTGTGAGAATAATGTTGATAACACACGGATGTTTTAGTCGTTGCTAAGTAGTGCTTATCCTAAGATAAGGATTTCTCAGTTCCTCGTGCTCTGTCAGTGAGCAGCTGCAAAGAAGCTGGGAGGGAGCATGGTCAGGAGAACTGACCTGAAGTAGCCGAAGGGCTATTCCATACCATAGGACGTCATGCTCAGTGTATAAACTGGGGGGAGTTGGCCAGGAGGGGCCAATCGCTGCTTGAGCATCAGTCAGCAGGTGGTGAGCAATGGCACTGTGCATCACTTGTCCTTTCTTGGGTTTTATTTCTCTCTCTTTTTGTTATAATCCTTTTAATTACATTCTTTTATTATGATTATTTTTATTATTATATTTTATTTTATTTTAGTAATGAAGCTGTTTTTATCTCAACCCACAAGTTTTTACTGCGGGGGGGAGAAGTGAGCAGCTGCATGGTGCTTAGTTGCTGCCTGGGGTTAAACCACGACACCATTGCTGGAGGTTTTCAAGACGCAACTGGACAGGATGCTAGATGATCTCATCACAGCTCCCTTTCCCACAAAAAGTAGGACCAGATGATCTTTTGAGGTCCTTTCCAATCTGGGCTGTTCTGTGATTCTATAATAATGAAAAGTTATGGACTGTATTTCCCAGTGGGCAGATTTTGTCATAATTTCCCTCAGATATTGCTTGATACAAAATGAATTTGATGGGAATCATTTGATTTTTTTCAGCCTCAGTGTCAGCACCTGTAAGATTTTAAATTCATCCTGTAACTGTTTTCATTTGCTGTAAAAATGAGTAGTACTTCTCCCTCATCTCCCCCACTTTCTTTAAATTCTTCTCAGACTTGGCCTCTGGTTTTTTGATAGTTCACATTTTTGCAAGCTTCATGGTTTAAAAATGTTTTTTTAATCTACATTCAATGTATTGTCTTTCACTTTCACAGAATGCTATCTTCTTCTTACATTTTGGAAAATAAAAAAGACAAATGTAAATAGTTTCACCTTTCATTATTCGAGGTACTCACTGGTTAGTTCTGCAGAGCACTACATATCCTAGCCTGGCATAAAAGCTACCTTGCTGATATCAAAACCAGGGGTGAAAACCCCATCCAAGGGGAAGTTTTTCTGTTAACTTCATAGGAGTTGTGAACATCAGTACCTGGCCCTTCAGCTACAGGGTTTTCTACATTTACGGCTGAAATAACATATTCATTCTACTCAAATCCAAAACACAGAAAAGTTTTCCTATCAATAGTAATTCTGGTCACCTGCTTCTGAAGCCTCCTACTTATGATGTGTACTCTATAGGATGCAATGACCAGATTAAAATGCATTATTTTAGGAGATGACATGTTTCTGGTAAGACATTGTAGTGTTTTGAAGAGCACACTCATGGGACCTATAGCAAGCAATTCTCCAACTGTGAGTGGGTGGGTATTTGTATTCAGACTCAAGATGAAAACTCTATATTTCCCACAAAATAGCTTTTTTTGACAGAAATAAAAATATTTGGATGGAACTGAAACACTGTGTTTGAGTGAATCAGCACATTTCATTTTGAGGTTTTGGATTTTTAAAAATCTAAATAGCTTTTTTTTTTCTAAAACAATTGCAATTTGAAACTAAAAAAGACATTTCAAAACAAACCAAACCCTGAACTTTCCAATAGGATTACAGAACATTTAATTTCCAGCTTTTTCCCAAAGCAAATTTTAGAAGATCAATACTTCCCACAGGTTGATGTTAATTTAAGTGAAAACATTTTTTAATTGACAAATATTTCACTGCGGGGAAAAGAACCCCCAAGATTAATTTTTA
The DNA here is from genome assembly GCF_031877795.1 of Strix aluco. Taxonomy (NCBI): domain Eukaryota; kingdom Metazoa; phylum Chordata; class Aves; order Strigiformes; family Strigidae; genus Strix; species Strix aluco. The sequence continues at coordinate 5,901,233 of NC_133931.1, read as the reverse complement.
TATTCAGAAACAATCCTCATCCCTGTTCTTATGTACCAAATATTCTATTTACTCACAGAGGATTTTATTTCCTAAGATAACCATATATGTTGAAAGGTTTTCTGGAGGATTTCCCTCAAGTTGTGAGAAATTTCTTTAGAACCCAGCAAGGGCAATGAATCATTCAAGTTACTTCTTTCCATTGTACATTGCTTTGTATTCATCAACAGTGAATTTCATTTTCCTTCATACAGCTTTGTTAAGTTTCAACAAGTCTCTCCTAAGTGTAATAATTCTTAATTTTCGACAATTTTATTACTTTGTTGATCATTAAATAAATGATCTGGAAAAAAAAAGATATAGTCAACACTGATTTGAGGCTTAAAGTAGATTTGTTGAGACTTGACAAAGATTCATAAACAAAATTAGATAAATATTTTTCTTAAAAGGAAGGAGTTTCCATTATCTCTCAGCAGTTCCATTGCTCCAGACTGGAAAAGACAAAATTTTTAAATGAATAGTTTATGTTCCTAGTGAGAACCCACCCACCTGACCTGTAAATCCTACCCAAGCAACCACAGAAGTCAAGTGCTCAGCAATTATGCATGATCGTGTACTATATTGTACAATGGAGGAGAGAGAAGAAAGCAGCATTTAAGCTGTCTTCTCAACATATAGTCACTAATGTCTGCGACACAACATTTCACCAGCAGCTCTAGCCATTCCTAGAAGCAGCAGCAGCAGGAAAGCATCTCAGTCTCCTTCCTGCACCATCAGCCACACTCAGTGAGGACACTGGCAGCTTGGACCAGCACGGCACATCCCCCAGCCAGAGAGGGGCTGCTGTGAGAGCCAGTGGTGTGCCAAGTATGGCACTCAGCACCAGGGGCGCTGGAGACAGAGGCACATGGACTGCATTAGGCTCGGTGATAAGTGGATTCAGAGCAGCCCTACAGAGAAGGACTTGGGATAGTGGTGGATAGAAAACTAACTGTGAGCCAGCAATGTGTACTCGCAGCCCAGAAAGCCAACCGTGTCCTGGGCTGCATCCAGAGCAGTGTGGCCAGCAGGTCAAAGGAGGGGATTCTCCCCCTCTACTCCACTCTCGTGAGACCCCCCCTGCAGTGCTGTGTCCAGCTCTGGGGCCCCCAACATAAGAAGGACATGGCCCTGCTCAAGTGGGTCCAGAGAAGGACCATGAAGATGCTCAGGGGGCTGGAGCACCTTCTCTATGAGGACAGGCTGAGAGAGTTGGGGTTGTTCAGCCTGGAGAAGAGAAGGCTCCAGAGAGACATTATAGCAGCCTTCCGGTACTTAAAGGGGCTACAGAAAAGATGGGGAGGGACTCTTCATCAGGGAGTGTAGTGATAAGATGAAGTTTAATGGTTTTAAACTGAAAGAGGGTAGATTTAGATTAGATATATGGAAGAAATTCTTTACTATGAGGGTGCTGAGACACTGGCACAGGTTGCCCAGAGAAGTTGTGGCTGCCTCCTCCCTGGAAGTGTTCAAGGAAGTGTTGGATGGGGATTTGAGCAACCTGGTCTAGTGGAAGGTGTCCCTGCCCATGGCAGGGGGGTTGGGACTAGATGATCTTTAAGGTCCCTTCCAACCCAAACTATTCTATGATTCTATGATCTTACATATATCATTCAGGTTGACAGTCTGTGCATGAGGTGGGGGAAGACAGTCATGGGTCTGGGGCCTAGCTTACTGTCTAGATTTTTCAATTTTTTTCTCAATTCTACACACTTCAGTCTTTAGGTATAAATATAGCATCATATTGCTGCTCTCCTTGACTTAAACCAGAGTCAGAAAGACTTGCTGTGTATGAGACAGGAAAAATCTACAACCACATGAGAAGTTTAGGCTCCAGAGTGATGAAAGGAAAAGTCCAGGTGGGAGTCCTGAAGAAGGTAACAAGGGCCAAGCCTCAGCATGGCTCATTGTGGCTCTGATAGCAGTTGTAGGAACAAGGCCTTCTGATGCAATTTTTTTTGTAAGGTTGTTGATTTGCTTACTGCCAGACATACTTCATTCCTTTGGGAATCAAATTCCAACCCCTCTTCTCTCCCCACACAGAAAAAGCTATTAAGGTACAAATAAGATATTCATAACTAAAAGTGTTGTCTGCAAAGAACTGCTGGTGAATAATGGAAATTTCCTCCACCAAAGTCTTTTTTTTTTTTCTCTTAATGTGCAGCCATAACATCTGCAAACACCAGAAACATGCATATTTCTTTAAGAGAAGCTGTGTGTTCCCATAAATGCACCCACACAAAGCACTAAATTACTCCTCCAAACAAAGGGTACTGCATATCTGAACCACTGCAGAGGTGTGCTTCAGCTGTCTCTGAACAAGCTGTCTCAAGGGCAGGGAAAGGATGACTCTCTACTCGGTGTAAAGGACCCTACCAAAGAGGGGTGCCTCCCAGTGATGTCCTGGTGCAGCTGGGGACAAGGCTAAGGCAGTTATAGTGCCACTGTTATCCAAGTTGGTTCATGGTGTTTGCATTCTCAAAGCTCAAATGCACTTCCCAAACAGGCTACATTTTTGCCAAATATGCCATTTATTCCCTGACTATATCTTACCACTAAAATCTTCAGTATCTGTACTGTGAAGCAATGTTAGGGGCTGATTCACTATTCTTTCACCGTGGTAGTGCAGCAACCAGCCAGGAGCCCGAAGTGAGACATCATACGGAGGGATGTGACAGCAGATCAGAGGAAAGGTGGTCTTGCCATGTGAAATACCAGAACAGACTGGAAACCCAAATGACAAAGGCAGGAGGACTGAATACGATCCTTCCAGCAAAGAAGATCACAATGCCACACATCTTAGGAAACCTAAAGACAAATGACAAGGGCATCTGGAAAAAAGCGATAATGCTCAGATTGTCCATGCTCTGTTCCATATTTTGACAGTAAATAAGATTGGATACACTTGGCAAAATGACAGACATCTACAGTGTAAATGGTTTTTCCTCAACTATTTGTCCAGGTTCCTTTTGTTTTGGAGACAAACTCTGAGCATGATCTTTCTATCCTAAAGTAGGCATTTAAAAACATTGTCCGTTTAGTGCCTTAGAAATATCTGCTTCTCTGCCCTGTCCACAAAGGGAAAGCTGGTGGCTACTTTGGATGACGTTGACTCTACTGCAGATCACTAAAGTAAAGCAGATTAATTTCCACCCATGACCAGGATCTCATATAAAATACAAACACTCATGGGCCTGCATCTTCCCATACATGATCTAGCAACAGCATTTCTGCATGGAGATCCTTGCAAAAAACAGGTGAGAAGGGAGGAGCAGATTTCATTGCTGTTCAAAGAGCTCCCAGATTTGTGAGGGGTCCCCAAAATCAAGGGGGTGGAGAGGAGCATGACATTCATCCTCTCTCCAGTGGTCTGTTTGCACAAACTGGCTGGAGCCAATATCCCTCCAAATTTGTACCCATGCAACCATCAGAGGACATATTCTCACCCAATGCAAGTTTGTACTCCACAGTGGGAGCAAATGGAGCTGCATTGCCTCCAGACAGTTTAACACCAAAGGTGGGATGAAGGCAGAAAAGAGGACTGCTGATAATGAGACCATCATCCCTATCACAAACACATCATGGCTGAATAACCATCTCCATTTATAAAATGTATTGGAATGGAAACTACTTATAACTAAGATTCACTCACACTGTATAGCTAGTGGTATATACCTATTTTAGATCATGTATCTGTCTTAAGACTAAGAAATACTGTTCTTTCTAGCCAGAATAGGCTACAGGGATTCTGTTGCCAACCATAACATATAAAAGAACCTATAAAATTACAGTCACACACTAAGACATATGTCTCACATTTAACTTAATGTTTATCTTGTCAGGAAATCCAGCTAGACCATGCCAACATTTTGTTTCATTCATGCTGTCTTCAAAATCATCTGTTGTTGAGGGAGGAAAAGGAAGGGGAGAGAAAAGAAAATGCAAGAGAATTATCCAACTATAAAAAAAGAGAACAAAATTCAAGTTAATCTTACAAATGAGGTTCAAAAATGAAAGCATTGTACAAAAGACTCCATCAGTAACAGCATTCACCTTTATTCCTCTCCCATTGACTGAAGTTGTCATCCTCAGTTTTACCTGGAAAATAAACAATGATTCTAAAATCTGCCCTTTGCACATCTTCAATAGGAAGTGGACTCCTCGACTTCTGATAAGCCTTATTCTGATGAAAGGTTTTGTGATTTGTGCTGCTGAGGAAGAGTCACCTTGACTTCCTACAGACCTGGTATCACCCACTCCTGAAGAACACACTCATGACAAAAATCAATTACAATGTAGACAGTAGTGAAAGAGTGAAATGACAGCCACTTCTTTCAAAATTATCTAAAATATCTGCATTTCCTTCACATTAAGAAAAGCATTTCCCTACGTAAAACACAGCTTACACAACTAAATAATTCATCATGATGAATTATTTAGAGAGATGTGGACCCAGTATGTTTACAATTCCCAGGCTGTTTTACAAAAGAGGAAACATTTATATAATTGGTCCTCAAACTCTTTTTTAAATGTTCTCACGATGAGAGGTTTCTGATTATCAGTGGCACTGGTCCCGAAAGCAAAGCTTTTATAAACTGAGCTTTTGGTAGGAAGATGGGATAAGAGGGAAATGACTAAGTAAGGTGATCTTTTCTTAGTAATTGGTGATTATTGCTGCTGAACAGATGATTCCTCGTCTAAAAGCCATCCTTTAAGCCTTGAGTTATCACAGGTATGGTAAAAGGTCTCCAAACCAGACATAATTAAATCACTGACCTGAGGCATTATCTCCCAGAACAGTCATCTGCCATGTACAGAAGCAGGGCAAGCCAGACCCATTTCACTATAAACGTCAGCACTTTCTCCCGGCAACACGTATTCCACAAATCCCCAGAGGAAGCCATTTATGCTTAAGAATAAACCTGCCCTTGACAGCCCAAGGATGCTTTTGATAAGTTCATCTTCACTTCTGTCATGCTCTGCATGCCACTCTCCTCTCAGAGTCTCTTCCAGCTTCCTCTGAGTATCTCCATGATCAGAAGTCCATGGAAATGTTCTTTGCATGTGCTGTCAGATGTCCTCTCTCTCTCACAGAACAATCTCTTTCTGAAAACTACTGCTGACCCTAGTCCTGACAATTCAAAAGCTTTTACAGACCACCCACTTTTCATTACAGATGGTTAAAAAGATGGCCTGGATAAAGCCCTGAGAAAGCTGGTCTGACTCCACAGGTAAGCCTGGTTTGAGCAGATGATTGGAATAGAGATCTCTTCCAACCTGAATTATCCTATGAATCTATCTCATGAACAAAAATGGCTTTCTGCTATTCACTTCATCAGAGTAAGTAGAATAGCAGTCCCAGACAGAAGCTAAGACTAGCAAGTAAGCTTGTGATTCCTGGTGCTCCCTTTATCTAGAGTAACCTCAGTCCAGAGAAGTCCAGACAAGAGGCACCTATCACAAAAGAAGAAACCTCTGTGCTTTGCCTGGTCTGTCTACAGATGATCCCTATGACTCCAAAGGGTCTCAGATAAGACACAAGGGAGATTGATGTCCTCAGATTTACTGGTTGTGATAGCACAGCAGGAAAACAGGCAGAAGAAAAGCTCAGGTGTATTGAGGAAAGGGCTTACCTCAAGGTTGAATCTTTTAAAAACCATTCTGTTAGATACATTTCTTCATACAGTATTCTGCTATCTTCTGCTCTGAGGGAAGCACCTGTGCTTGTACGGTAAGCAGACACACAACTTTGGGAGGGGAAGCAAGGCAGGAGTGCTGATGTAGCCACCTGTATTCCTCCTGCCTGCACGTGTGGTGACCAAAGTACCTACTGTCATATCCTTGCCCACTCCTATCCCAGCCACAGTTGTCTCTGTATTCAAATCAGTGAAGGATTTCCACCACTGCCAGGATTTTATTACATATAATGCAGAAATTTCAAATTAGATCATTCAGCCCTTGCTTCTTGTCTTCACTCATTCAGCACTATGTTGTGTTTGTGTCCTTTATCCAGAGGCAATGTCTCATCACTTGTGCTCAACACAGTCAGTTAACTCCCTCTTTTTGATGAGCACCTTTCTTCATCTACAGTGCATTCCTCATCTTTGATCTACCATCTGACAAGGCAGCAGATATTCCATGTTACACTGATTCTGCCATTAGATGCGTCCTAATTGAATCTAACTAACCTCTTTCAGGGTACCCCATCACCACCACATCTGGGCCACTCTTAGCTTATTGTCATGGAAACTTCAAATTTCATAGCAGAAAAAAAATGTTTATGCTAAATCAAATATCACCCTTGTAAAGCCCGAGAGGTTGGGCATGCTCTGGGAGGCTGTAGAGAAAAAAATGGATAAACCTCTTTGAGCGCAAATAACCCTCACGCAGCAGTAACTCCAAGGCTTATAATTCAGCAGGGATTTTAACATCTGCTGTTTATTCCCGAGTAGAAGTGTGGAGCAGAGGAACAGAGTAGCCATGGCTACATCCCTGTCCCTGCTGCAGGTCACTCCCACTTCATCGGGCATTACCATCATCACACAGTCCCACCCTAGGACAAACTGGCTCCTCAAGTCATCCTACACTGTCTGTTTCACCCTGTATAGTTTGTTTATGGCTCTGGAGAATGATTAACTTGCCAAGGATACTAATTAACTTGCTACAGAGGGGCCTTGCACATCTGAGGTAGAGCTTGGCAGTCACGCGCATGGGTCACCACAGAGCACTGCTGATCTAGCAGCTGATGAAAACAAAGGAAAGCCATTCTCCCCACCGCCAGAGCCCGATGTGTGTTCAGCATGTGCTGCTGTAGGCAAGCGGGTTATGCTGTTGTGTATTTTTAGTTCAACTAGCAGCGACTATTTCTGCATTCCAATTTCTGATGCCGAGTTATCCCACCTTCTGTTTCTCGATTAGGGTATTATTATTAGCTACACTAAACCGATGAGCTTCTCAGCATGGCAAGTTTAATAAAGCACTAATGTCACCCACTACCAACGCAAGTCACCTAAAGAAAACAAGGCCTAATTTACAGTGCTACTAAAAATTAGCAAGAGTCTGCTGATCATTCCTCACCAGATTTTTTGCTTTTTTTTTTTTCCCAACAATCTTTCTTCCCTCTGTAGACAAAAGAATTGACGCAATCCAAAATCTATTCCTCCCTTTCCCACGATAAAAGACAGAACATATCTAAGTACTTTTCACATAATCTTCTGGAATGATTCTTGCTCTCCATTTTGGGCCAATCTGCAGAGGTTGACTTCTTGCAAAAAGAGTAGCCTTGCTGAAATAATGTCTCTCTACCTTGTCCTTCTCTACCTTGTCCCTTCTCAATGCCCCTGACTTTGCTGCTCGGTTCCCCACACAAAGACAGTGAACATTCTGGTGGTCGTTATGTCCCAGGCTAAGACAACAAGATGACTTTGATCCATCTGTGGCAACCGACAATTGTTTTTCGACTGATAGGGTTCAGGCCTCCATGCCTTTCTCAGACAACAATCTCTTCACAGCCTTGTGCACTATCTTTCCTTCTGAAAAGGCTTTTGTGCATGGGGATGAATCCTGCTGTTTCTGAGGTCAGTGGCAAGCATCCTATAGCCTCCAGTGGTGAAAGGGCTGGGTGGCTGTAGAGCAAAGAACTCCAGAACATAACACAATGAAACTTTATTTTCTCTAACGTCTACCCTAGCAAACTGTACCCCCACACAGCTCAGCTTAAACACAGCTGCAAAGGGAAAAGGGAACAGAGAGAAGACAATGAGGAGACATGGACAGAAAAAAGAAGTTTTCAGCTGAGATTTTAAACCAAGACAGTCAAAGAAAATAAATAGGGTTGTGCTGCTGCATGGTGTAGAATAGATCTATGCAGTGTAGTGTACTCTGTAAGGGCCTGTAAGAAGAGTCATTTGCAGCAGCAGATGCTGCTCAGGTCTAATGAAATCTGTCTGCCTTGTCCCACTGAGATCCTCATGTCTTAAGATGTGGGATAGTTGGGTCCTAATAGCACAGCAGAACTGTGCAGATGTGAACCAGTACCTGCTGAACTCAGGTACTCAGTCACACAGAGGATGAGCAGTTGCTACAGGTATTGGCAGCTAACAAGCCTGCATCATAGGCTCAAAACCTGTAGCTCAGAGTCTCAGTCCTCTGCAGAAGCCAAAACACCAGTAAGAACCTAAATTTTGTTAGATCACACAAATCCAGAAAAGCATTATACAAAGGGACACGATCTTCCATAATTGTGTGTTGCCCCATGCTTCCCCATCACCTCTAAAACAAATGCAAGACTTTCTTATGGGAAAAAAAAAAATCATTTCAGCTGTTGTTTTGTGCAGACATCCTCAAAGCTGATGTTCACAAGGCAAGAGCGTATTTAGCTAGACCATGAGGTTACACCATGTACAAGCATCATCTGCCCACGATAAGGTCAAGTCACAGCCACTGAGAAAAACAAGGGGCTATGAGTGGAAAGGAAGAGATAATATAATAGGGATGGAAATTTTCATATTGAAACACCCCACTTGTAGAGGACTCAGTGGAGGGAAATACTGGTCCTTTTGCTCTGTTCTTTATGAAATCATTCTCACAAAATAGGATTGCTTTTCCTACTGCCACGGTGGTTTTGGCAGTATGGGCTGACAAATTGACAGAGATACAAACAACATTTCACCCAAGCCACATCCTCCAAGTAATACTCATGTTCTTTTGGGCCATAAAAAAAGTAATGGAACACTGCTTTTTAGCCTCAGAAATAAATGCAACGCTAGCAGCATGTTAGGAACTAAAATTACACATTAGAAGATGCTGGCAGAGCCAGATTCCTTCCCAGTCACATAAAGCTGAATAGTAATACAACAGGAGAGATTTGTTTGCCCAACTAACTGGACAAAGAAAGAGCCTGCTGCTCCCCAGGCTGCTAAATGGTGGCAACAGGGTCCTAACAGCACAAGTAGTCCCTACCAAGCCAAGTTACATTAAGAAAGTCACGCTTGCCACTGTGCTGCATGCTGTGAATCCTTAAGAGCCATGCCATTACCAGGAGGTCAGAATTTGAAATTTCCATGCAAGAGAGACAGACACCAACCTTTTGGTGCTATGCATTATCAATACAAGTCTGTTGTATAATGAGTAATATCTGCAACTCCACCTTTAAAGTCCAATAGGTTGCATAAGATCTGCCCTATCCATGACAACACCTCATAGCTAAGAGCAAATAAGAATGAATGTAGATAAATATATCTACTAGACACAGATCAGAAGAAAGTACAAAAGCAAGAATTTGGTAAGTATATATACCAGCAGAAGGTTGAACTACTGCGTAGTCTGTCTTACATCTATGATCCTAAGAATGAGAAAACCCAAAAGGTATGAAGAACATGTCAGGATATTGCACCTACCTACAGTGCCTCACATGCAGTAAGAGAAGTAAACTTTGTGGATCCCTCTGTGTCCACTGAAGATGAACTTAGATTGGTCTGTGGACATCAGCAAAAGGAGAATCACTCTTTACCTGACAGCCATAAAAATGGCTCAAGAAGATTAATATTGGCAAAAAAAGGTTATTTCCTTATTGGGTATGGATGGGCCACAACTTCTGCTAATTTCAAGGGGACCAAACAGATAGGGAATGTTCAATCTCTAATGTAAAGATCTCACCCTCCCCCTACTCATTGGGAAAACTTTTATTTTCCATGGTTACGTGTCTGTCTCATTAAACAGCAAATCTAGCTAATCACCATACAGTGTAAAGGGAAAAAATTACAATATTGCAACAGGGAAAATCACAGAGTGTGATTATTGAATGGAGTAATAAACAGCAGTTTACACATAGCCTCAAAATAAAATGAATAGCATTGTTAAGCTAAATGCAAGGTACAACATTCATCATCAAATCATCTCTTGCCTCAGGTTACTACAGAGCAGGATCTGGAAAACGGCAGCTTCCTTATTAAAAAAAAAAAAAAAGCACTGGCTGCAGCATTTCAGAAATCCCTGTCTCAACCTGTTGGCAAATGCTGACTTTTGAACAGCAACTATTGTATAAGTCCTCTTGTGTTCTGAGCTCCACGAGACACAGTGGGTGACTAATGAAAATAAGGATCAGGATTTGAAAAGATGCTTAGTAATATCATTAGATACAAAAATAGCTTTTTTCCTTAGAACAGTGTTAGTGAACAACACTAAGTGGGCATCAAGAGACCAGCTCTTAACAGCCATGCACAAAGCGAAAGGAAGACTGTTCCCTTCCATTACTAAACAAATAAAATATAGTAGAACAATCCATAAGGCAAAATGAAAGAAAAATCTCCAAAGATTTCTGGTTTAAACAAGGGAAAGAGGAGTGGGGGGCACTAAGTATTGAAATCAGCTATGTGAGGTCGAGAACATCCTTGCTGTTTACACTGATACCAGACTCAGTGCCCTGACTTTCCATAAACAACCCTCCACAGAGGATTTTTATAGCAAAGCAGTGCTCACGAAAACATCAACCTTTCCTGCCTTTCCCAGAGTCATTTCTAAGAGAAGTTTTGCAGCCCCGTAGTAATCAAAAGTCCATGTATGAGTTCTGGCTTCCCTGTTATCATCTGCCCACAGCTAGCAGCAAAGTAAGACTGTGTAAGAATACTTGCAGGGTGTCAATGTGGAATCCCCAAAGCCCTTTGACCTTGAGTCATTTGCTTGCTCTGATGAGAGGATCACTGCTCCATGCCTTACTGAGGTGCCCCTTGATTATGCACTTTATATCTCTGCAACACATATAAACAGGATTTTGATTCTGTTACTGTCAGAAGCATGACCAGGTTTGAGCTCCTTTTACAGGCGTCTTTAGAGGCACTTTTATTCCCTCTGTGTTATTATAAAGGAGAAGTTGCAAGATTTAAATATTCTCTAGATTTGAAGCAGACACCAAATCTTACGCAGAAATACACTATGTAATGTGGCCAGGCTAGTCTACTGTCCTGAGGACTGTGGCCCTACGATGTCTCGGTTTAATTAACATCAGTATCCAAAATCATCCTCCTCAGCTAAACTTAGTGTCTGTGAGCACTGTTATTAACAGGGATCAAAGAGCCCCTTGTAGAGAAGACCTGTTGTGATGATAAGGTCAGGTTCCTAAGGAAATTATTTTGCAAATCAAAGCACTCATTCCAGATACTTGTCTGTGTTTTCTTTTTCTGTCCCTCACCCTATCAAGTTCCCTTGGGATGGAACATAATTCCCAGGTAATATTTACAACTCTTCTGCACAAGAACTGGGCATACCCAAATTCCTTGTTCTCCTGTACCTCACAGGAGGACGATGTTTATAATCAGAGAGAAAAGGCGAGCCCAATTCTGCCTTCTGCTCTATACCTATAATCTCAAATTATCTTCCAGCTCCTGGTAATTTTAGGAGGATCTGCAGACAAGTAACAAAACACAGGATTAGGACCAAAAAGCCCTGTGGTTTTCAAATCAGGTTTAACATGAAAGACAAGTGCCTCTTAGCCTTTACTATATTACTTGGTATTGGGTCATACCCAGACTGTCCCCACAGTATAATTAGGAAGCAGAATTATAACTGTATCATATCATGGGATGAGCTCAAAAGGCTTCTATTAAAATGCTTATCATCATTAAAGAAAGCGGCATTTCCAGCCACACAAACAAGGATGATTTGGGGAGGACAGGGAAGATCAGGACACCATACAGGGAGAAAAGGAGTTTAGTGAAGGAGATAGAAACAGCAGCAGCATCTCTCTTTCTCTTTGCTGCTGATTAAATAAATAAATGAAAATAGTTACATGGAAGTGGAAAGACCTCTCTGCAGTCATTACACAGCAAACACTTACCACTTGGCTTAAACTTACTTCTTATTCTCTCCCCTTTCATGCCTCTCAGACATGTATGCACTGATCCACATATATTTGCCTGCACAAGGACACTCCACGGCTTTGGATCAATTCTGTTTTTAAAATGACAAGGACTGTCCCCATATGCCTTTGGATTAGAGCTATTCTTCCTACCTTTTTAAATGTACCCAGTACATGCTTTCTCACACACAGATGAAGTGAGCATCTCTTACTGCCTGGCCATCACACCCACGTCTTTAAGATTATCTTTTTTTCTTCTTAGAAGGTGTAAAGGCTTAAGAGCAGTATTTTTACAAATATATATATTCATATATTCACAGGTATGATTGTGTTGTTATTGCAATGATTTAGTCTGGCTTTAAAGCACTTAAGGTAAATGTGACAGTTGGACTACAGTGGACTACAGTGAGGTTTCTAGTCTTGGCTATTCATACACCTCTCTGGTTTACAGCTCTCTGCTGAATATGATGAGAGATTTATTTGTGGAGTGGGCAGAGACAGAAGTGTGTTGTCGCATGATTATTTTTTTTTTAAGGCTTATTAATTACCATGTCAACCTTTGCTCTGCTGCTACTGTCCACTTTTATTTTGGAAGCACAGCCATTCAACACTGATCATATTGGGTTCCCCGATCACCTCATTTTTTACCAACCTTTTTGAATATTATTTATTATTCCTTATGTATCTGGGTGAAGGAGAGGGAGAGGGACAGTATGGCAGAGATGGGAAACATGAGCCGGAAAACATGCTTGCCTTGAATTGTCATCACACTGCCGTTGGAAGGAGAGAGCCAGAAAACTAGCAACAAACACTCGCACGCAAACACACGCCAGGCACACACCACATCGATCACGGGGAGTTTGCGAGCAGCCCCACAGCTCTTACCTGGGTTGTCTGGGATCCCTCTGCAGTGTATCTCCCTCTCCCCTATTTTTCCCCACCCGTGGGGAGCAGCAGAGCCGGTGCCGGTGCTGTGGCTGGGTGACGGTGCAGGTAGGGGACAGCAGGCAGCTGGCTGCAGCCTCGGCTGCCGGGCTCTGGCTCCTGCCAGGGCTGCTGCTGCTGCTGCTGCTGCTCCTGATGATGCCGAGGAGGAGGAGAGCCGAGTGAGGAGGAGGAGGATGCTGGCGGTGATGCTGTTGCTATGGTTACCCAACTCAGTGGCAGCAGCGGCACCGCTCAGCGCAACAGCTGCCCCAGCACCCAGATCTCCTCGGCACCCATCACGGCCAAATGGCCCTTGATGTAGAGGCACAGGTCTGTCACCCCAGAGCCCTTCCAGAGGGATGGTGACAGTGGGGAGGACGGCAGTGCCTCCTTGGTGCAGCGCTGGGGCTCCGGGAAAACAGATGGAGCGATACATCTAAAATGTTTGCATTCTATACTTGTGGGTAAAGAGCTTGCTGCCCTGCAAAGGTCAAACACCAGCTTCTGGGAGGCCAGAGTTTTTTCAGGGGTGCTTTGCATTTTTATACGGAAGTGAACAAAACAGTAAAGCTGAAGAGGGTAATAATTTTTAAAGTTCCTGTTTTGATACAATTTTAAACTTTTTCTCTTTTAAATTGAAGGTCAACCCTCTTTCTTTAAAACAGGACTTAAAAGCAGGATTTTACTGTCATGTAAAAGCTTTTTTTTTGCATAGAGAAATCCCCTTGTAAGTGAGTTCCTTCTGAGAGAGAGGACTGTCTCATACCATTAAACGGTGAGAAAAAACCTTTCTGGAAGGAACCCTCTTACACAGCCCAGGACACTAATACTTTCATGCCTAATTGCATGAAGCAGACGAGCTGAACTTTGCCTTTCTCTAGGGATCTGAAAATAAGAAAGGAAAAAGACCTCAGGTGGAGGGACTGCCACATGATCAAAATGCAGAGTTCTAACTGAGAGAGACATGTGAAATAAAGGCATTCAGTTGCCATTTATCTATCAGATACGCATGTCATGAGGCTCTCATTTGGCACTGGAACATCACAAGACACAGCAAGGTCACAACAATTAAATGTCACTTCCATCCAAAAATGTCAGTGCAAAGCTGCATAACACACATAAGCCATGACAGTTCTTTCAAGAGCTGGTACTGTTTGCAGGACATTGTGAAACCCTGTCTAAAATCTACTGCGAAAGAAAAATCCCTGGTGGAAAGTTTCTAAAGGGATTTGCTTCCTACTGCCAGAGCTCTGCTTGCAGCCTGGATGCTGCGGACAATATGAATCTATGAGCTTGAGGCACCAAAAAGATGCACTGGGTGGTGTTTCCTACTAAAGTTCCAGACATGGAGAAATAATTGTAGGAGATGTGCTGGCGGCACCTCTTCTCAAGGTATTCTAGAAGACAGTGTCTCCACACCGTGTTCATTTGAAGAGTCATAATGTCAATCATATAAAGGCATTTTCTACATATCTCATTACAATGGGAGGACCTGGAACCAGTCAACTGAGGAGCAAAACGTACCAGCCAGCATATATTGTTAGACATCCTTGGAATAGCTTCCCATTTCCCAGGACAATTAATATCCTTTTAGGCAACTATTCTGATGTCCACTCAGAGACTATATGGAATAGTTGAATAAAAGGGCCTTTCTACCATTCAAAAAGGAAATAAGAAACAGTTTGATTATTTTAATCCTTTAAAATGTCATGTATGTAAAATTAGACAGTACTCTGAACCTTTTCTCAAGAGCTAAAAAATAATTTTTGGTGCATGTATGGCCCAGTCAACTCCTTGATGTAATTTTGGGTGCAGGGAAAGATCTCATTGCAGTAATGATTGTGAGCAAATCTAAATCACCTGCTCCATAACTAACTAGCTGACAGCAAAACCCATGGTTATTCTGAATAGATCACTGAAACCACAAACAGATCATATTTCTGCTAAATCAGGGAGTGTACTGCAAAATTTTTTTGCTGAGGTATGTGTAATCAGCTTGCAAGATTATATTTTCCAACTTTGCTTGTTAGGGTTATTTTCTGAGAGCTGCATTTCTGATTTCAAGAACACACATGAGAATAGCAGAAGATAGTTGGCCCCTTTGGCTTCAGGTGCTTCGGCTCAGCATGCCTCTGTTTCACCACTGAGGATCTGTCCACCTTAATTCTCTGCTAGTCTGCAACACTGAGGAAAAATCCACCCCTAAGGATATGCAGAGCCCACTAAAACCAATGGCTCTTACAGCTCACTGTCTGGACCCTGCAGAGTGCACACCTTCAGCTGTGCCAAAGGCGTACAAAGTGGATACAAAGCTCTAACAAAACAAACAAAAAAAACCTACAAACAAACAAACAAAGGCAAAAAAAAAAAAAATTAATTTGACCTCAGTCATGCAAGGAGGTCCTGCATGGTGGGATCAATGACTTGCACCAGTTCACTAGGGAAATAAATCATGTACAATATTTAAAGCATGTTGATTTCATAAGTAGATGTGATTCTACAAAGAAATGACATGGCACAGCCATATTTGACAGAGCCTAGAGGAAAGGCTGCATTTTCAGTCATCGCTTTCATTTTTGTGGGTAGAACCTATGTCATATCTTCCAGCCCTGCTTAGGAATTATAGACCCCTTAGGACACCTCACATGGTAATAGACACTTATGTTTATGCACCTTAGTCATGTCTAGATTATTTTCTTGTTTTAAATACTGAAGAGGTAAATCAGCTTAGCCTAACACATACTTATAAAACAAATCAGTTAAATTTTCCCTTGTGTCTCCTTTTCTCTCCCCTGTTTTTAGGAAGACACCAAGGTTGACTAACTTAGCTGCACTTGTCTACAACACCCTGAGGTAAAGGCAAATCCCATCCCTAACTCTTGTTTAGAAGAACTATCGTACCAAATCAGACAACTGAGTTCTGATGCCTGTCAACAAAGATTAAAGCCAAAACATACCTTCTGGAAATGCCTTGCTAGCTGCCACCTTAGCCCCACAGGAGCCTGAGATTTCAGCAGTGAAGATGCCTGTGTGCCTGTTTAGCTGCTGAATGTTCCCAGACCAGCTGAAATCTCAACAGCAGACATCCTCGGACACACTTGGTGTCCCAGAGCCCAGCGTAGGCAGCAAATGTCATATTCTAGATTCTTTGTGTAGAGCCTTTGGGTTATTTAATAATAACCTGGAACAGATATTCTCAACAGGTAGCAGGATACTTAATAGATGTTCAGTGGAGCAGTCCACTCTGCAAGGCCGTGTTGGACTGGGAATAATTTCTACAGGCTGTGGACTTCTTTTCACTCTGCTACCCTACATTACTTGAGCTGTAGTGTAATAGTCTACCAAATCCGCCAAGAGCAGGATTAAAAAAAAAAAAAAAAGAAAAATAAATTCATTGAAATAAATTCAGAACTGCAAAATTTCCCAGGTACCTGAATGTCAGCACATAAAACCTTACACAATGAGGCACAAGCATGTGAATTAAACATGCATACAGGACAAGGAAGTGAGTGTGTCTCAGGCAAGCTGTCTCATATGGCAGGGAAAGACCACAACACTAAACGTCCACCTGGAGCACCCAATGAGTGGTCACAGGCAAAGACCACATGCTGGCTTAACAGCCTTCTTCAAGCTCTGGGACACAGAATGCAGCACAAAAACCCTGTGACAGCACACTGTGAATGTATAACATGTCAACAACGTGGCTAGGGAGCAGAAGGTAAGGTCAAACACTTGCTTCAGGCTAGCAGCAGGAGACTCAACAGCTCTGTAGTTAATGGACAGAGAAAGTTTCTCTTTTGATGACCTGAGAAGTGAAATTTACCTCTTGGTTGTGATGCAGAGTTTCCAGGGACTGTTTCTTTCTACTCAGTCTTTATAATTTCAGGAAAAGGTAAGGACCAAAGTGAAAAAGTCTGACCCACAAGAACAAGCAGTATTTTCAGTCTTGGGGCTTTGATTTCTTCTGGATCCTCCATACCCTCTAGGAGCATTCAGATGGCCAAGACCCTTTTAAGAAGCATTGCACCATACTGCTGTAAGAGGGTTTGAAACACCTTCTGATGCGAAAGGCAATGCAGTCTCGCATAATCCAGTTCCACACTATGCAACAAAGGAGCAGTTAAGCAAAGAAAGAAGGAGAAAAACAGGAGGGAGGATCAGAAGATACCTTTCATGCAGTTATTTGATATAATATGTCCAGAGTGGTTAACTAAAACATATCTATTTATTTTGATGCAGCTGGTGACAGTCCTCCATCATTCATGCCCCATCATTGGAAGTGTTCAAAGTCAGGTTGAACAGGGCTTTGGGCAACTTGATCTAGTGGAGGTGTCCCTGCCCATGGCAGGGGCATTGAACTAGATGATCTGTAAAGGTCCCTTCCAACCCAAACCATTTTATGACTCTATGATTCTAGTAAATATAACAGATTCTTGAGGAGTACGATAGTATAAAGGTGTTTTTAAAATAATGCAGCATTTTAAAAATAATGCAGCATTTTTAAAATCATGCCACATTTCCACATATCATACAGGAGGAATAATGGTAAAGATTACAGCACTAGCAAAAGAATAATCCCTCACAGTATAAAGTATAATTTATCATTTTACTAAGTATGTATTTCACACAAAACCCACATAGTATAATATAAACAAGGATCACAAAGACTTGGCTTCCTTTAATAGTTGTATCCAAGAAAAACTTCAAGGGCATAAGCTTATACTTCTCCTTATGAGTCCTTACACTTATCCTGTCCTCAAGCCACAGAGTCCTCATTCAGCTGCTATCCATTTAATATTTAGTTTCATTCTGCCATTCAATTTGTAGTCCAACATCTTACTTGTTACAGCCAACCTGCCAAGTAAACAGCCTTGCTTTAAATAAGAACAAGTTACATTTACCCTCCAGTGCTTCTCTTACCTGGAAGGCAGTTGGAAATCTCAGGATACAGTCTTCTCATTCACGACTCTGGAAGAGTGCATAATGGATAGAAAACCCAGAGTAAATAAACTAAGGACATTTCAAATGCTTAACATGATACAAATATCTGATAGGACTTGAAGGAACTGCAGCAGTATTAGGAGTTCCAAAACAATTTCTGAAGTGTCTTTGTGTACCATAGAACAAAGTTCTGGAAAATAACACATCTACTGACAGTGAACTATAGGAATGAGGGATAAACACATTCTGTACATCTTTAAAGAGTGACCAGTATCGGATATCTACTTAAGCACATCTTTCTAGGGTCCTTGTGCAAAATGCAGTAGTTTGATTTAGAGGTATGTTTCTTATCTGACCAATGGCTGAAACAAAAAGTCAACCCAAGCAAACTACATTATCATCTTCCATCCTCAGCTTTATGTTCACAGGTTGGGGGGGTGGAGGGTTTGGGGCACTGCGGAAAGGAGGATTTTGTGAATAAAACAGCCCAGGCCTGAAAGATCATGTTACAGACAGAAGCTGCAGAGCACTTCACTCTCCATTTGCTGACAATCACAAACAATCATTATTATTTTCTAAACAACCCTATGGGAAAAGGGCTGTCATTGCCATTTATTTTGTGCATGGAAAACCAGGCATGGACTTTCTCAGAGGCACCCACACAAGCAGCTGAGACTTTCTGAAGGTCAATGATGAACTCTGAATACCGGACATGTTGTGGAGTCTCCATCATTGGAAATATTCAAAACTTGATTCAACATTGTTCTGGGCAACCTGCTTTAGATGATCTTGCTTTGAGAAGGGTGATGAACAACATGAACTCAAGAGGTGCCTTCCCATTTCAAGCATTCTGTGAAATCGTGAAGGAGTCCCATACACCGCTGCTCCCAGCACACTTTCATAGATTCCTGATCTCTGCCCCCTTAGTTCACCCACTTCTAGCCTCTCCCTTAGTTTTACATAGGCTCATTTTTTGTCCACACACACCTATTGTCATGCACGTATAGTCACACCTTACACACATCCATCCCAGTGAGCCTACAGTATCCTAAACCCAATCACTTAGTCTCTTCCTAGGTGTCTTGTTACCTCCTAGACCTCCTCCTGTCAACTTTGTGCTGTAAATCATAAGGGCAACTTCGTCCCCTACTTAGCTTAGGTATAGTGCAGGGATCCTTCCTCCCACCTTGGGTGTCCCACCTCCCACTTTGTGTCCCACCTTAGATCTGGTCTAACCTATAGCATACCAGAAAAAGGAATGAAGGTTGCAGAGAAATTCCTTGTTTGACGCAGGCTGGAAAACATCCAGTGCAGTCAACATACCAGAGGAACTAAGCTGTTTATGTCTAGTTGCTGCTGAACACCAGAAAACTGTGTTTATTCCAACGTTTATGGGCTGTCTTAAGATAGAAGTTCTGAGAGATGGACACAACAGAAAGACCATTTCTTCTTCTTTTTTGTCTTTGGAGTATCTGCTTCCAAGCACATGAGTGCAAGTCTTCCAAAGAAAAGCATACAACCTAATGTGGGCAAAACACATTATTTCTCCTAGATTCTCTTATGGAAACAGCTAAACTGTTTTGGCTGCAGTTTTCTAAAATTAATTCAGTACAAGGCAGCTGCCCCTGCATAAAGAGTTTCAGCCCAAACAATTAAGATACAGCAAAATTATAAGCAATAAAAGCTAGAGTATTACTATAAGAAATGCTGGACAACCTTAATAGGACTCATTGGTATCACTCTCGCCTAAAATACATAATAATTCACTAAACAGCCAGATGGGCTTGTTTGTTTAAGACTCTTCCCTAGTGGTTTTCAGTTTCTTTTTTATAAATGTCTTTTATAATGCAAAATACCATTTGGCAGGCAGTACTAGTAGTACCTTGCTATTAAGTGGAGTTTGCATATAGATTAAAAAAAAATGATCCGAACCAAACACTTGTCTAATATTGCTTCCAATAAGCTTCACATTGCAGCCTTGCAAGTAGAGGAGAAACAACATCCTCATTTATGTCTAGGTAAACCATGGTAGATAGATAAACTAAATGTGCTTGAGGAAATGTTTATTGCAGGTAGAAAATGGACAGGGTAGCAAACAGCTTACTCAGAGATATGCTTGCATGCAACATGCTATTCAGCCACTGGATGGCAATCTGTTGTACAAAACCCAGGCGAGTGGCAAACTAGCACTTTCCACAGTGGTGGAGGTTAATATTTGAGATCTGAACATCTAGTTTAAGTTGTTTTAAGTGCTGACCTATAACTTCCAACAGCCATATCGTTTTCTAGGTCAACGACACTCCAAAGCCCATTTAAACAGCAGTAAAATCGAAACCGCTAGAGACATTATTGTTTTCCTTGGCTCAAGGTGGAAGTACAATGGTATGAAGGAGTAAGATCAGGGAAAAGTCACACTCTAAACCGTTCTGACAAGTCTGGGCAAAGCAATTGAAGATGTTGTTATCCAGACTGATGAGTCCCACCTTTTTATCACAGCTCTATAGACTCCATTGCAACAATACAGAACAGGATATATTTTCAGTGTCCCAACCACACCTGTTAATGATAAAAGTTGCTACTGGACACTTTCTTACTTTATATTCAAAATGGCTTTCAGCAAATGGGTCATTCATAGCATCATGAGGTGGAAGGTGCTCAGTGTAGCAACTTCTGAGGCATGTTTACATTGGAGACTGCTTCGGAAAGACTTGCACAGCTAATGGATGCAGTGTAAATGTAGCAGTGCACTGTTTAAGTGAATCTACAACAATCTGAGATACATACCCATTGATTCCCTCTCTCACTACTTTGTGTTCATTCTCCCCTCTTGGGTTACTAGTAGTCATGAAGCTTCAGATCCTCCCTCAGCAAAGCAAGCCAAGTTAGCAAGTTTGTAACAGCTACAATAATCTAGGAGATGGTAGAGAGGAGCAGTGAACCTATAACCAAAAGGCCATGAAGATGATATATACCATAAAGATGAGTTCCTGTGTTCTGGCAAGTCAGCAAAGCAGGCTAGAAGCACAGATCAAAGTAACCCATTCACAAGCATTAATGGTTGAGAGACTATGACTTCCTTCTTTCATTTTGTAAATGGCTAAAATTTCATGAGGTCTCACTTTAAAAAAAAAACAAACAAAAAACCACCAGAGGATTTCTGGTGTTCAGGTAAATTTCATTTCTGCTCTTCCCATCTCTGAATGAACTCAGAGAAGTGTCCATCCCATGGTTACCCTGCCACAGCCATAGTAATACAGCTACTGTGTAATTGCTGTGCGTTATAGCAAGTGCATGCGCCACATAACCTGAGGGATAATCAGGTGTTGGGGACAAGATTCCAGGAACCTCTGCTGATCATTTTGTAGAGCAGCCGCCAGCTCATTTCAGGGGAGCTTTTCCTTTGATGCCTGATTTCATTTTCTTTGTTATTTTCAGGGAAGGAGTGAACTGGAAAATCAAAGAAGATGCTGGGTTGTTTTAGGTGAAGAGAAAAAATGCAGTTCATGTAGAAAGGCAGGAGTTTAATGCACCTGGACTTCTTGAAGTGCCTTAAAATTTTTGAGCTTGCCTATGTAATTTGAGGACCGGAGGCAGAAAATTGCTTGCAGTTCAGAGCATGGTGTCTGAGTCTGTCTTACTAACCTCTGAAATACCATAGACCATGGCTACAGAGTGCTAAAGGAGCAGTTCTCACCTATCTCTTGGGTGGCTGGAAAAATTAATTGGAAGAAACTAAACTGACCTGCTTTGTAGAGCTAATGCCAAAAAAAGCCCTCCTCTCTTTGCATGCAAAGCCAAACAATGGTTATGAAACACACATATGTTGTAACTTTAAGATAAGCTAAACATTAAGGGTTTTCCTAATAGGGGCTATGCAAGCTCTATGATGCTCTTAGGTCTGTAGTAGTTCAAAGAAAGGTGAAAGATATTATCTTGCATAAGAAATCACAGAACCATGTCTTACTATCTGTGTAGACATCTGCTATTCTTCTTACAGCTTATTATTTATTGAAGAGAGAATGAGAACTACAAGAACTCTAAAGCAAGAGGTAAACCATAGCAACTGGAGGACTTCAAGGATTTGCTGTAGCATAGGATTTATCTTAAAGCCCACAGGTACACAATTCAAACACATTTCCTCCTGTTTATTTGTCAGTATGCTTCTGTTGAGCATATGACAAGAGTCCTTGATAATACGTACCACCTAATGGTTTATTTCAGTGGGGAGGACAAAGACTGAGTAGATGTGGAGATATAGAGTTAATCTGGTATGATGGCAATGTAGCACCCTCACATGTCCCAGCCATGTAGGCATATCTTTAACACTGAGACCATATAGCCTGGATATTGACACCTAAAGATATTTGAATGACTAGAGATGGAAAGACTCGGGTCTTTGTGATTTCTAACTTCTCAGCTGGAGACTTGACATGAACAGTTAAGGATTTGGTTTCCCAATAGACTGAATCCCCCAGCAGAACTCACATTCAGCATTCAATCAAAGCAGAATACCCTTCTTCATGTTATTACCAAAAATACTGATTAAGAAAAGACATCCAGCTCCAAAGGAAGAAAAAAGAAAATTGTTGAGGATTTTCCCTGTAGGTTGCCCCCATTATTCTTGAGGAACAGCTGCAGTGCACCTTATATAATTTAGCACAGTCAGAGTCCAGAGCATGACTGCAAAACCTGGATGTACATATGACAGAAGGAAAGGCACATTCCTTTTCCTTCTCTTCTTCACAGATCTGAGGGGGAAAAACCATGGTTTTGTTCCCCCGTTTCATTCCATCCCAGCAGGAAAAGTCCCCACCTGCACTAGCAGCAACAGAGCTTATATGACTTATAGATCTATATATAGATCCAGCAACCGTGAGGAGAACTGCAAAACATGTCTCTTACAAACACTTCTGTATCCTTGGAATCACTGCTTCAATATAGGAGATTGGGAACAAAGAAACACTGGAAACAACAGAGGCTGTGGCTGATAGACTGCAGAAAAGGCTCAGGGTGTTCTGGTGGACAGTGAGCTGAATGTGATCCTTGGCAGCAAAGACCAACAGTCTCCTGGGCTGTACAACAGGGTCATGGCCTGTAGATGAAGGGAAGGGATTATTCCTCCCCTCCTCAACACTCTTCCTACCACACCTAAATACCACATCCTGTTTTGGTCCCCCCAGTACAAGAAGAACATGGATAAACTGGAGCAAATTCTGCAGAGGGTCACTGAGAAGGTAGGATCTGAAACACTTGCCCAGTAAGTAGAGGATGAGAGACCAGGGCTTGTTCAGCCTAGATATGAGACTGCTTTGGAGGGACTGTTGAAGGGTCAGCAGCACCCCCGCTACCTACGGGGAGAGGTCATCAAGAAGATGGAAACATTCTTCAGGGTGGTGCATGGCAGGAGGACAAGAGACAATAGGCATAAGCTTAAATAAAAGAGATTCAAACCTTGTCCCTATGAGGACAGACAAGCAGTGGAACACATAGTCCAGAGAGTTTGTGTGGTGTCCATCTTGGAATTGTTCAAGACCTGGCTAGATAAAGCCCTGAGCAATCTTAACTGACCCCACAGCTGACTGCTTTGAGCAGGGAGCTGAGCTAAAGACCCCCTGAATTATGCTATGATAGCTATGACTTATCTCACTACAGAAGTCACTTTTCCAGTTTTCCAAATCTTCCCTTAGTAGCCTGCCTTGCACTCAGTCTGTGAGAGGAAAAACAGAGATTATATGCATGTGTACTTCTCAGTGACGACATTCTGGCTAACAGATTGGCACAGCAGGTATATGTCAAACCAATAAAAAGGAAAACCAAAGAATGCTAAAGATAATCACTGAATTTATCAGAGCATTACATCACATTCTTTTTATTTTCCCTTCTTCTCTAGTCACAAACACAGCAATAGCATTGGCTTCATTACCCAGCTCTGAAATTAAATGGGGCAAGAGAGAGACTCAATCTCTTCAACACAAAGGGAAAAGTAAACATTTCCCTCTGCCTTGAAAGTCTGCATGACCAAGTTCCCTGCCAACACCCAGATATGAAAGATATGAAAGAGAAAGGAGGGATAGATCAAGGTGAAAAGCAGTAGGGGCTCTTCTCATAGCCTGCCTCTTTCAAAGTGAACCCTTATCTGTTGTTTTGTCCAGCTCCCATCACAGAGCATGCCCTTGTTTGCCCTGCTGCATGGAACAAGGGTTGGTAATAGCCCCTCTATGCTTAAATTAGGTGTTAGCATCATTCTCTGTAATCTGTGTAAACAGCCCCAACCAGCACATAGTGTTTGGATTTTAACAGGGCAAAAGAGGGTCCTTATGTTTGAGTGGCCACAGCACAAACTCATGACAAGCACCACCTCCTAACAGAAATCACAACATATTGCATTTTACATGTCACTGGGCATAAAGTGGCAAAAACCTTGAGAGAGCTCATTCCAACCCGCGCTATCTTGTTATGAACTCCACAGGTTCCTCCAGGATCCCAGTCCTCAGAAGCTAGCTATAGCCTTCCTTTCTGGGCAAAAGCAGGCTTATTAACATGGCCAGATATCTCACACCTATATTTTTGTTCTAAAAGGAGACAAAAGTGGGACTGTTTTTGTTCTGCTCTGTTCTGTCACCAAACATCATCATTACTCACTTCAGGGTGAACTTTAATAAATCCTCTGCTGAGCTACAGCTGTGACATAAGGAACAAACAGGGTCAGGGTGGGTGCAGAGTAATGATGTGTCACCCAACAAGCAGTTGGAAGTGATTCTGCCCAGAGCATAAAGAGATTGAAATGGGAGACTTTGTCAATCCTAGCCCTGAGCAACAGGGCTGTGTGCTTTGTCTAGTCCTGCTGCAGGCTCTTCACTGCAGCCTCCGGGAAGGAAAATCCCAGCAGGGTAATTCCGCCTGCCTAGGTAGGAGAGCTCTCTCTTCTGCAGAGACGTTGGTCTCCAGAAAACCATTCAAAGGACACCCATTGGAGCTGATCTCCAGCCTACACTCAGCAGTAGCTAGAAAAAATATCACAATCAAGTTATCAGTCATTTTAGGGTACTTCATTTTCAGGTGCCAGTAGACTGAATCCCCCCTGGAGGACTGAGAGGGCTCCCAGTTTCCACGAGACTTGCCTGGAGACCTGAACCACTGTTTACCAAAACTAGTGATTTGTCAGTGAAGATGGGCCAGCTTGCAGGCAAGAGGGATCCGGCACTGTAGCCTCCTAAGGGTCTCCTCTGGGATAGCTTGAGAGCTGTTGCACATCACTGTTTCTGGGGCAGGGCCAAGAGTCAAATATCTTAAATACTATTTAAGTACCGTAGTGGTCTGAAGTAAGTAGCTGAACACCTTGTTCCAGATCATCCAGTATCTACACAAACAATGCAGAAGTCCCATTTTTCTAGTTCCTTATGTTTTAATGATCTAGAGTCACACATCTATATATATATATATGAAAATATATATACACACACATTTATACATATATCCACAAATATACTTTCTTTATATATATGAATTTATACAAATGCACACAGACATTACATATATACGTATACACACACAATATGATTTAGTCCATAATCACATGATGACAAGATATTATACGTATGAGTGCTTTTGTACATACAGGCACAAACACAAATTTGGGTCTTAAAGAACTAAGCAAGTTACACATAGTTTTAGTGCACATTTAGCATATAGTTTCAATCAGTGTTTCTAGAATGAGTTAATATTTTTTTATGCAAAACCTCTTTTCCTATTGAATTTGAAATTTTAAAAATATTTTGAGAAGATGACTAATGCAATGCTGGTTCTAAAGGATAAGCTCAATTTCAAACAAAGTTGTTTTTAAAATATTCTCGTATTTATATTTCTCAAGTTCTGAATTACCATAAATTCACATTTTAAATTACTCAGGTATTTCTAGGAAAGTTCAACAAATCTCTTTCAATCACAAGGAAAATAATCTCTGAATGTATGAATCTTTCCACAACTTTGCATACATACAAAGACTTTGTCAGCTTAATCTTTTAAAAGACTAAGAAATCTGAGATGAGGTTGGACTTGTTGATCCCTTTTGCAATGTATTTTTTCTCCTGATTCTCTAATATGACAAATGAATGAAATTAACTGAATCCTTTGAACTCATACTGTGAAGGACATTAGCAAGTTTTTTCCACTATTTCAACTGTTATTCCATTTCCTTTTTTCTGTACTTCCCTTGTTCATTTCCCATGCTCAGACAAGTCCTTGGACATGACCACGCACCAGAGGATAAGGAGTCCTGAACACTAGAGGGCAGATTAGAAACAAACCACCAAGTTCCTTGCCCATCATTCAGCCACTGAAATAAAAATTTTCTTCTAGTAATTTTTGCTCTTTCTTTGTGCATTCCATAAACAATTGTGATTATTTTAACTTTAAGTATCTACACTAATGATCATAATTGCATAGCATTTTATTTTCTCTTAAGTATTCCTTAAGAACCAAAGCAGAAAACTTCATGAAAAGGAAAATCACATTCAGACTTTGAGACTGAAGGACTGTTGCTTACATGCTTCCTGCAGCTGGTGGGAAATAACTTATGGCAATAAGTCTATACATAGAGTGCACTCTAGTGCAGATGAAAGCAGAAAAAAACCTTCACATCCTTGTACATATACTGGTACTGCAAGCATATCTGAGTTGAACAACACCTAGGGCTAAATGTTTACACATTAAAAATGAAATTCACTTGCTTGAGCTCATTTCAGTGTATGGTTCCTCACTCCAGTCTGGTCCTTCATTTATTCCACCCCTGTAAACACTGATGTGCAATTATGTGTCCCCCATCCTATAACCTCATACATTGAGTTTCCTTCATTTGGGAGACAAAGATGAGATTTCTTATCACTCCCAGCCATTGCTGGTCTCTGATACAGAGACAGAAGTCACATGCACAGCAGAAGTGACATGCACATTTATGAACATTAGAGGGTTTATCTCTCTCATGCCGCAGAAGCACGCAGCCCATAAACGTTTGAGACAATTCCTCTCATCTCTCAGGAAAGCTTGAGTCAGTACTTTTTTTAAAAGTCAGTCAGGGCCTCACAGAAAGCTCTGAATCACACCTGGGGTGAAGCAAAGATGCTTAACTCTTTTGCACATCTTTAGTGTGTCACTTCTCACCACTAGGAACCTAGCAGACTGCTGTAATTCAGAGGGATGTCTCAATACTACTTACAAACACACCTCCTTGTGCAGCATTGCTCTCTCAGCATAAATGCAAATAGAGACTGCAGTATCTCACACACATAACATTTAGTACTATGCAGATCATGCCTAGATGTTTTGGGAAGCTGCTTTCTTCTAAATGCTGAAATAAAAAATAAATCTGCTATTCTTCAAGTCATGATTTTTCCTGGCAAACCTCAGTCTAGGGTCACTCAGAATATATCTTGTGGATTTATGCAGGCAGGGGAAACAAAAATAGTCTCTGCTAGCTGAGTGTATAGGCAGAGACATGCAGCTGCGTTAGTATGGCTCAAAGCCTGAACTAATAAATATCAAGGGCTGTCAGAAGGACTTACTAACTTGGGTACAGACACATGTATTCATGTCATATGGCCTCCGGCTCAGAGTGGGCTCTCACAGGCATATGGAAATGCAGACCACAACCTTCATGATTCCAGTCTCTTCTGGACCAGCAAGGACAGTCAAGACACTTCTCTCAGCCATCAAAAAATGGAGAAGAAATTCAGTATGAGCATGATAAACCCTCAGGCAGGGTGAAATGGGCACATCAACTGATCCCACAAGAGGCTCCATTTGCCCCTTGGTAAAACACAAGGGACACTGAGATTCTTTAAAAATAACTTTCAGAAGCCTTATAATGCAGTCATTCCTGTGTTTCTCTGTGGTAGGTTAACCTTGGTTAAGGGCCAAACTCCTACCAGTCATTCATTGACTCTTCCTCTTCAGTGGTACAAGAGGAGAAAACAGGATGAGAAAGTTCATAGGTCAAGATAAAGACAGGGAGATCACTTACCAATTACCGTCATGGGCAAAACAGGATTATATGGGGAAAATTAATTTAATTGATTTACAATTAAAATAGATTCTGATAGTGAGAAACAAAGACAAACATTAAAAAAAACCACCTTCCCCCCATCCCTTTCCCCAGTCCCACCTTCTCCCCTGTAGGAGTCTGGGCCGCGCTGGGAGAAAGTTAGTGCAGACAGAAGAATGCAAGGACGAAGACAAGGCCAGCAAAATAAGGCTGGCAAAAACACACAAGATAGCAGATAAGTGAGAAACACCTGTGGTCAGCAAAAGCACACAAGTCTGAGCAAAACAGGGTATGAGATAAGGGAGTTTTGGCAAGTTTTGGGCCTTACGTGCTAATTGCAATTAACCAATGCAAATGCTTGTAGAGGCGCGTGAACAGCGCGTGTAGATGACCTGTAGCCTATTAGAAGATAGATGAGTGCGTGTACGGAACTTAGTAGAGTATAAATGTAACCAGAAAAGGAATATATATATAATAAAAAAGATGGACGACCTGATCATCACATTGGTGTTGCATCGTTTCTGTTCCCGCACGGAGAAATAAGGACCCCGGCTAATGGTGACTCCTCTCCCCTCCAAGGGGCACAGGGGTTGGGGCTGGGGGTTGCGGTGGGTCCCTCGCAGCCCTCTGGGCCGCTCCTCCCTCCTGCCCCGTGTCCCTGCTCCAGCCGGGCCCTTCCCCGGGCTGCAGTCCTTCAGGGACAACCTGCTCCCGCCTGGGCTCTCCACGGCCGCAGCTCCTGCAGGAAATATCCCCCCGCTGCGGCGTGGGGCCCTCCCCGGGCTGCAGGGTGGGTCTCTGCTCCCGCGGGGTCTCTCCAGGGCTGCAGGGGATCCCTGCTCCGGGCCTGCAGCACCTCCTGCCCTCCTCGTCCTCCGGCCTCGGGGTCCCTCTGCTGCTGCTCCCTCCTTGGCTTCCTCCTCCTCTGCCTGGGCCGCCTTTGGCCCTTGCTGAAACCTGGTTTCCCCCGGGCGCCCCCAGCTTGGCTGAGGGGCTCAGCTGTGTCCTGCGCTGGGGCCGTTGGAGCCGGCTGGGACCGGCTGTGTCCGGCACGGGGGCAGCCCCGGCCTCTCCCCACAGAGGCTGCCCTGCAGCCCCCACCACTGACACTCGCGCACCCGGGCACAGACATCTGATATTCTGGCCTGGTGTGGCCTCAGATAGAATTGTATTTACATTTCTAAGCACCTGTTTTCAAGATAAAAGAACGTAAATGGAAAGAGCAACAAAAAAGGTCAACTAAGATCATTGGGGGACAAGGATGAAAGCTGGACTTGGCATAGGAATATAAAGGTTGAAGGAGAATATGGTGACTCATGCCTGTAAAGGATGAATGTCATGATAGTGGAAGAGCTAGCTAACTTTAAGTACGATACTGGCACAAGATCAATTGGATAATGTTCAGAAATAGACTTAGGTTGGAAAATTACAAGATGATTTCTAACAATCCAAGAACAGTGGTTTCTCCCAGGCAAGATTGATAAGATTTGTCATGGATTGAAGAGAGAAAAAAAATTTCTTCTCTTTATACTACTAGACATCGTCTTCTTCCTCAGATCTCAGAGGGGATTTGTTAGATTGAATTTCTGCTGCTGCAGGAAGATAGGATAAGTGCTAAGAGTCATGTCTCCTACTTTCTTGAGGAATCATATCATAGCAGCTCTAGGTTTCGCACTGGGGGTGGGAGGGTTAGTATTATTTATCAAGCACCAAATGATTCAAAGGGTTGTGCTAAAAAGTTGACTTATTTTGGAATGGATATCGGCAAACTTGAGGGCAGTTTGTGTCTCTAGCCAAGACCTGGTATATTTTTTTTAGATGTCACTGTCAGCCAGTTTTTTAACTGGAAATTGGCACTTAATTCACATTCATTTAAATGGAAGTGAGGCAATCAAACACCTTGGCAAAACTGGCACCAGATTTTTTTTTCATACTTAAATCCTTGATCAGTAAATAAAACATAGAAAATCTGTGCTGCTGTTCTTCGGCCTATCTCAAGACTCAGTTGTGAGCTCTGTGCTTTACTGAAGATACCTTAATCTTAGTATGTGCTTGCACAGCAAATCAGTCTGGTGGGGACTCCCGTTGTTATTGTGAGATAAATAGCAATAGGAGCTAGGAATGCATAAGTAATTTACATGTGCCAGGAAGTACAAAACTTCCACCCTCTTTAATAAAAGAATACTCCGCAAAAATACCTCTAAACCTCTGTAAGAAACTATATGGAGGGTAAAAAAATCCCAGCACATTTATTCATCCTGCTTTTGTAACACTCAAGCAGATTTTGCCCATCTATTAATTTTGAATGCATTACACATTCGGGCTAGGTACTAACTTCACATTTGTACTTATCTAGAAGAAAGGAGGTCAATGCGAGAAGTGGCCTGGATGGCAAATTGCTTCGCTTTAAAATTAATCAAATAATGAAAGAATTAAAAGTAATAATGAACCTAAAATAGAGCAAGAAAATATTATGTAATCAGGCCCATTCATATAAATGGATCTTAAATTCCTGCTTATTTAACATTCTAAGTTTCCCCTGTTGAATAATACATAGTCTATTGAACGATTTAACTTAGAACACAGAGCTGAATGTTACATATTAAATATTAAGCATATAGCAAGAAAAACAGTTGTGTTTCTTGTGGTCATGCAAATCTGGGCTGCTGGCTTAGTGGTTCAGAAGGAAGCAGGAGAGCATAGTCCCCATGCAGGGAACACTGGTGGAAAATAAGGATGAAAGGAAGCAAAGGGAAAATTTCTGTGACTGGTGGTCTTTTTCTACAAATCTAGTGAGTCTACATTGATGTGTGTCATAAAAATAAGACATACCTAAAAAATCATGTCTCCCACTCTACAGAATATTTTTCATGGAACAGTTCCTTTGGCAGCAAAAGGAGTTGTAAAAGACTGATAAATCACATCAGCCACGCTGATTGCATAATGTCAGACCACACTGCAATATTTCTCATTCCTTTCATTATTTATTTAACCTTTTCAATGGAATAAAAGGGTATTTTTATGGACTATTATCCCTTGAAATGCAGAACTTCACCAAATTGAAAGGTTCTGATGAGATAGACTAAATACAATTGATCCAATTATTTTGGTACAAAAAAATGTATTTGACTATGGTCACCTCCTCTGACCCCCAAAGCAAGCAGCCACAGCAGTGGAAGGTGTTCAAGAACACAGTGCACTTTGAAAACTTGTGAACTACTCAAAAACAGTCAGAAACTGGGCGGCATGAGATACTATAAACCGGGGAAATCTTACTGAAGTGAACAGCTAAAAGTGGTGGATGTTTGAATATCAAACTCATATCAGGGTCTGTCAATAGGGAGTTTGGATACTTCTTATAAAGTTTGTTCCTTTAAATATTTTTGAACAGTGTTTAAATGCTTAACAGGGTGCACGGAGCACCTGACGTGGTCTAGTTGGACAAGTCCAGTTACTTGTTCTGAACACCCTGGTCATCTAAACTGGAAAAGGTTGGCTAATACCTGGAGATAGAGCAGAGATTCATCTTTCTAAGAGACAGCCATGGTAAATCTCACATCCCAGTGTAATTGCAGTTAAAATTTCATCTAGCTTTTGGACTGAGCACAGGCTAACTGGGTGAAACTTAACAGCTGTACTGAAAAGTACAAGGATATATTCTGGCCTTAACTTTCTCAAATGGGAATTGCACTGCTCGCTTTGTTTTAAACAAGTGTGACCTGCAGTTATGTTAACAGTGAATAATGATAGATATTTGCCTGAGCAATGCGTTACCTGAAGTAACTGTTCTTCCTTTCATAAACCTAATTACTATTCACTGTAGCTATGATTTTTATTGAATTATTTAGCAAGATTTAGATGTTGGAAAAGGCTGAAACAACACTGCTATCATCCCCTTTACAAATCCATTAAAAAGGGAGCATACACCTTGTTCTTGAGCAAAAACACATCAAGGAATTTTTCTTGTCCACAATATTTACTTGAAGTTGAAATTAAACAATAAAGTATCAGAGAAATGCATTTTCCATCCAGAAATATACTTACAATAACACAACATCTTTTATGTCTTGCCTCCTCTTTATACTTTCCTAGAGGTAGGATATAGGTGTACTTGTACATTGTTCAGCCTGTAACTATGTTGTATTAAATGTTGAATGACAGGGAAAAGAAAACCTATGTCTCTCAAAGTACACTTATCAACCAAGTATTCTTTACTGTCCCACAGAACCCACACAATACCAAACACAAGGTGCCCACTAGGTTAATTGGAAGACGGAGCTTTCTCATGGATCATTGATATTTTCATAAAGACAACATACATAGAAATAGAGGTGGGTCAGCAGGATTAACTACAGTAACTTAGACAAAACACCCGTCCTCCCCTTAGATTAGGTTGCCAGGATATGAATTTTAGAATTCCAACTGAATGAGAAACAGGTATTCACAAGTCACCTGACTTTTTTTTTTTTTTGGTGCAAGCATATGCTTCTGTTGCGCAGATCTATTTAGATGTGCACCATTGTAACAAAAACATTTAAGCATACGGTGAGCCAGTTGTAATGGAGAGGCAGTGAAAACATTTTATTAAACAAAAGAAACCTGAGGTCTGCCTGCAGTATTCTCTAAAAGTATTAAGGACGAATAGGCACTTTAAAACTTTAAAACATTCAGTAGAAACTTCAAATTCACGCTGACTTCATTCATTTTTTACAGCTTCTTCCTGTAATATTTTATGAAGAGGAAGATTTTCTTGACAGTAAACATATTCCTATACAACAACATATTTAGACAGTGTTTAATTTCAAGTACATACTTAATTCCCATGGTTTGCTGAATCACATTCAAACTCTTAGCTGAAAGCCTAAGGCACTTTTGCTCTGTATCCCAGATTACCATTCTGGATCAGAGAAGTCCATTTATTACAGTATGTTGTATCTCCCTGGTATTAGAGGCTTCAAGGGATGACACACTTAAAACCCACAAGGGGGAAATTTGATCCATCTCAACAGATTTTTATCAGTCTTCTGGATGCCAAAGCACAAGATTTACCATCCACTCCAAAACATTTACCACCAACAACACTGAGACTCTCGTTATCCATATGCAAACATCTAATCCCTTTCTAATTCACTTTCACTGCTGTTCTCAGGAGTTTGCACATCTTAATCACAAATTGTGTGGAAAAGAAAATTTCTGTTGGTTGAACTTGAACTTCTCGCTATTTAGTTTCATTGACTGTGCTTTGGTTCAAATGTGCATGTATAGGGAAAACACAGAAGCTCTTGATCTACTCCCTCTAGAGTGTTAAATATTTTTTTCTGTTTTACAGTATGAAACTTCATAGCTTTGCTTCAGAGGAGACCTACCCCAGCACTCTAATGGAGTCATCACCCTTCTTTGCATTCGATTTCTGAAATATCCCTTTTGAGATAAGGTGTCAATTCTGCGCATAGTGTCTCAAGTAAAGATGCATTTTTTTCTCAGTAGCCTCCAGTATAGTACTTACACATCACAATGTGTTTTCTGCTTTGGTGTTTAAAACTGCAGATGACAAAACCAGAACTAGCTGAGGTTTTTTGCCTTGTGAAATCTATTCTGAAACAGTTAAAACTGTAAAAGTACTCACATTTTTCTCTCCAAATAATGATGACTATACCACTGTGGACCAAATGATTGTTTGAGATCTCTTTCAAGAAAGTAAAAGAGATTGTTTATACGTTTACGTACATGTTAAAGTTTCTTTCCAGTATTCTCAACAGTAACTGTGATTCCAGTTGCAGTGGACATAAAAGGAAACTGTTTAAAATTCAGCCTTCTTTAAAAAAAAAAAAATTACCACACTGAATTCTACTTCTGTCTTTATATACTCTCTGATAGCTTTCATAATCACATTATCTGGTTTTTGAAATATCTTCCCCCTTCTGTATGAAAGCCGGAGCTATGGAAAAGAATCAATGAATCTGCCACTCAACTGTGTACAGTTGAACGTGGCAAAAGGGAAGCCAATGGAAGAAAAGGAGTGCTTTTCCCCTCCTTCTTGCTCTTTTCTAATCTCTTTCTCTTAGGATCATATTTCAGACACTGCCTTTAGACAGCACTGTCTAGTTTAATTTGACAGCGGTCTTTGGAACTGAAAGAGGACTGCATTTCTCAGGTGTGCAGGGCAGCTACACCTCTCCAGCAGTGTCAGCCAGAGTATGTGGGTGTGTGACCTTCTAAAATCTGGCCATTATCCCTCAAACAGTGTACAAAGGGAAGAGCTCCGGTTTTGCTAGCTGCTTGGTGGCATTGCTTCTGAGGAAAGAACAAGCTATTTCAAACTTGGAGAGTTAACCAGGCTTAGCAAGCTTGGCGTAGCCTGCCGGAGGAAAAACCATTAGAGACACTTGAGGAAAGAGAAAGGTGGGAAGCAAAGAGTGACTGCCAGGGGCAGAGTACAAAATTAGCCTTGATTTCTATTTTTATTTCCTTTCTGCATAATTCCTTTTTTAAAAATTACTTTTTTAAAAGTACGAAGTTCCTGAAATAGCAATAGCTAGTGTGAATCCTTTTAGAGATGTGAGGGGGTTCGTTTGTGGAAGTGAAAGGAATCAGTGAGGAACTACTCAAATCTAAACCTCAAAATGCAATATATTTAGAGTATTCAGAGCATCAATACTGCAATATTATAGTAACATTTGGTGGTATCTCCTGCTAGATGGTACTGATATTGGCATATGGAGTTTCCTCTATATCTTAAAACTAAAGGACAAGTCTGCCCCAAAAATCTTTCAGAGATACCAAACACTTCTCAGCAATTAGTTTAGTGAAGTTGTGAGCCCAGGCATGACCTGCTCCAGAGTAAGGCGAAGAATGTCTATCAACAGCAAAACAAAGAAACCATCTTTTTTGGGGTTTTTTTGTAAATTTTTTGCTCCTTTCAGCTGCAATCTGATGGAAGACTCTTAGATGAACTGGACCTTTGCAACATGCCAAAAATCTCTGCAGCAGGACACTAGCAATAAGTCTCACCCCATGCTTAGCAGAGTTTATCCACCTAGGAGAAGATAAACCCTCCAACAGGAATGTAAACTCATTAGAAGGCAATATTAAGAGACAGGAGAGAGATGGATAGTTTTTGATGTAAGACAGCAGAGTTAAATTGTAATTATGGAAGTCCTCTACATAACTACATGGAAACATACACCTCATCACCAAAAAAAGCCAAGAGAAATTAATTTTCATATAAAAATTATATGAAATTTTTTCTTTTCTTTTCATTTTTTCAATTTCTTCTAATGGCTCTTTTGTTTTTCATCAGCCCAATCAAATGGTAAATAATATTGCAAATATGGCCTGCAAGCCAGACTGTCATAGAATCATAGAAAGGTTTGGGTTGGAAGGGACCTTAAAGATCATCTAGTCCCAACCCCCCCTGCCATGGGCAGGGACACCTTCCACTAGACCAAGTTGCTCAAAGCCCCGTCCAACCTGGCCTTGATCCCTTCCAGGGAGGAGGCAGCCACAACTTCTCTGGGCAACCTGCTCCAGTGTCTCAGCACCCTCACAGTAAAGAATTTCTTCCTTACATCTAATCTAAATCTACCCTCTTTCAGTTTAAAACTGTCACCCATTGTCCTATCACTATACCACCTGATAAAGGGTCTGTCCAAATCTTTCCTGTAGCCCCTTTAAGTACTGGAAGGCCGCTATAACATCTCCACGGAGCCTTCTCTTCTCCAGGCTGAACACCCCCAACTCTCTCAGCCTGTCCTCATAGGGAAGGTGCTCCAGCCCCCTGAGCATCTTTGTGGCCTCCTCTGGACCTGCTCCAAAAGGTCCATGTCCTTCTTATGTTGGGGGCCCCAGAGCTGGACACAGCACTGCAGGGGGGGTCTCATGAGAGTGGAGTAGAGGGGGAGAATCCCCTCCCTCGACCTGCTGGCCACACTTCTCTTGATGCAGCCCAGGATACAGTTGGCTTTCTGGGCTGTGAGGGCACATTGCTGGCTCACAGCCAATTTTCCATTCACTAATACCCCCAAGTCCTTCTCCGCAGGGCTGCTCTCAATCCACTCATCACCCAGCCTGTATTTGTGCTTGGGATTGCCCCGTTCCATATGCAGGACCTTGCACTTGGCCCTGTTGAACTTCATGAGGTTTGCATGGGTCCGCCTCTCAAACCTGCAGGGTCCATCCCAAGCTTGTCCTTGGAAAGCTACACAGTGCCGCTACTATCCTAAGCCTTCAGACACTGCAGAAGAACAGAAATGATCATCAGTATGGTCTAGCTAAAAAGTAAAATATTTTATCACCCCCTTGTTAGATAAGAACATAATCAAACACTCATGCAAATTCACAGAATTCAAGTTTAAAGCCAAGGTCTCCAAAAGTTGCTAATATGGCATATGGCACTGTTAAGATGCTCAGAGCTAAGAGACAATAAATTAACACAGACAACTAGAAGTCCTTGTGTCTCAAATCTCAATGGGAATATAAAACATCAAGAAAAAGTGAAATGAGGGGGAGGGCATGGAAAACTCCCTAAGGAACCTTCGAGACAACATATTTCATCAGCACATGTGAAAATAAAGATGTCACAATGAACACAAGGAGATATCTAAAGTGGAAGCTAGAAAAGCCATGGGATATTGTCTGAAGAAAATCACAGTAACCACATACCACAGAAATTAAAGCAATAAATAATCTTCCATCTACAAAGAGATACAAGCAAAGGATTTAAGAGAAGATGGAGAAGAGGGGCCAGGATATTCTGAAGCAAGCAAGATATTCTGTGGTTGTTTCTCTGCTTATATCACAGCAGAGTCTGAAGTGACAAGCACCATTCTTCATTCTCTCAGTTCTACCATTAGTAATGATCAGGATCCCTTTCCCTAATGTTATTAACTTCTTAGGTTACTTGGTGTATTCATTTGCACCTCTACTTCAGTAAGTACATTCAATCCCTGTACATGTTTTACTAATTTTTTCTAGAGATAAAATGTACACAAGTACAAATGTTTGAGACAACACAAACTGACAGCACTGGTTTTTCAGAGGTGTGTGGCAGAAAAGCAGATCAGAGGAGAAACAAAGACAAAAATTTTAAGAGATTTTAAAATAGAAATTGGTAGAGAATATAAATATAATCTTAATTTTTAAAATTCCATTAAATTCACATTAAAAATTGTAGTTTTCTCAGTAACAAAGCTGAGAATTTATCTTCTTACAGCACTGCCACATATTTTCCCCATGCTGTTTTTTCCCCATTCTGGCTGCAAAAATATTCATCATAAATTCTGCTTCACAGTCTTTTCAGAAAGATTCTGAAATTCTATGAGGTGTTCGATGTGAACAAGTGCAAGGATTTTAATCTTTCTTACAGTAGATAAGAAGCACTTACATTTTCTGGGGCCTTGCGCTGAGAGCACAAAACTAAGCCTACCAAAAGTCAGTGAGAGTTATGTAGGAAAAGACGGTGTGCAGCAGAGCATCTTTGGTACACCCAGTTTCCTGAATACACCAATATCAATGCAATTGCAATTTGATAAGAGGGAGACTTGTTAGCCTTCCCAGAGCAAATCTTTAGGGAATATCAAATGAAATAGAGGAAGGGAAGGGGATGCAACTGTTAAACTCCACCTGCTTCAGTCATGAAAAGTTCACCAGCTTGAGCAGCTGGTTCATAAACATTCAGCCACACACAAATGGAAGCCTGTAATTGCTTTCCTGAAAATGTCTGCAACCCAGAAGGACTGATTTTTCAAATATCAAGTGTGGTGAGTGCTTCCTGCAGAGCCACAACTAGTATCTTTGCCTGGACTTACCTTTGCTGAGCTAACTTACTCTACATAGACAAGTGACTGCCTTTGTCCCATAAAATCTTTCTGCATTCTTCACAAGTCAGTAGAGGTTTTCCTAACACCACTATCAATACAGCACAACATTAGTCAGAGATAAGAAAAACAAAGCGATTGTAAACATATTCCCATTACAAAAACGTGATTGTCCTGATCATCTGAGAGACAAAAGCTGTTCTTTCAAAGTAATGACAGAGCATTTAATACTGCCAACTGCAGAGAAAACTGTTCAGTACAGACCAGGCCACAGATAAATTGCAAAATACACCCTGTTCTAGCATGGCTATGCCTGTGGCGGTTTAGAATACAATCCATCTGAGAGAGTTTGTGCCAGCAAATGCACATGGGCTACAGTAAAAAAGTTATTAAATGCTTCTTGAGTTGCAGTCTCAAACCTTGGCTCCATCTTAAGGGACTTAATACAGCAACAATGTCTTGCCTGAAAATACATTCAAAGAATCATTATGGGTCTTTCACATAGGTATTTCAGCTAGCAGAGGAATGTTATTTGGGAAGATCATCCTGGTTTTCTGTCTGCAGATGAGCTCATTACATGGAATTCTTTACAGCCCTACCACCACCACTTTAAATTTTAGTTTTTCTTCTCTAACATGAAGTCTGGTTTCAATTGCTCTGAGAGAAATAGAGGTATCAAGACACCTTTATTTTCCTGAGATATGGAACACTTCCATTGACTGATTAAAAGATTCTTGCCCTGCACCTAGTGTTCTCCATGACTTCTAGGCAATATTTTGTGAAAACTAACTTTTCTTTTCCTACTGCATGCTCCCCACAAACCTACTAACTGTTGATTTGAACTGGTAGGAAAGACAGCTATCGTAAAAGGCAGTGTTTGATTATATGGGCATTAGGGGGTTTGTTTGTTTTTTACTGTTTTTAATTACAAACATAACGTTTTACAAAATTTAATGAAAATTGTTGTTTTCAGTCTCCCTTCCAAAGACTTTTTTGGGGTAAAAAATGAAAATAATAAAACACATAAAGAAAGAGGTTTCTGTATGCACTATTCTATATTAAATTAATAACAAGACAAAGCACAGCATCAACAGCTCTAGAGCTTATGCTGAATTATGGCCAAGCTCCCCCTAAAAAGTTGACCTCCTTTCCTTTCTTGATCACTATGGATTTAATCATTACTCTGCCTGCAACACAAGATTTAATCTTGCAAGATCTTAAACTGAAATGAATACATCTAGGTCCCTACATTTAGGCTGTTGGCAGGTTCATTCCTCAGAAACTTTACTTTCTCTGCACATACGTAAAACTCATCCCCTAGCTCTCCTTATCTCACTCTCTGACTAGAACAGCCTTTTCTTTGGCCTTGATGAATGCAGTCTTGCTGTGCTCATTGTCTACTTGGCAGGATGTTTCAAAGGCCATTTTCATAGCCTGCCATGGGGTTATTTTCTGTTTCAGTAACCCCTTCACCTGTCTTCCATTGCCAAAAGCAGTTTGAACACTAACCTTTCACCTCACTTTGTGTACTTTCCTTATTTCATCCTTCCTTCAACACTAGTAAGAAGTCCAGCTCACTAAAGTTTTCAAATGTTGTTTTCTCATCTTGTCCTGGTGTTCCTTCCTTCAAGCAACCTTCCAGAAACAGACAGTGGGCTATCTTATTATTTTCCTTCGAATACTTCCTTTGCCATGATGCATTTCACAAACATTGCGTGGTTTATAAGAAAAAACACCAGACTTAGTGACACTCAGATCCTAGAAGTAAGACTTGCAATGTTACAGAAAGATGGGCTTTAATACAAATATGGTGTAAATTCTGCCATCTGCCCTTTGGGAAGTCTTGGGTTAAATAGCTATAAGCCTTTTCAGCCTTATTGTTCGTAAATCAGAGGCTGCATACTTCCCCAACTTCCTTCCTGTCATGTAAAACACAAGAGCAATCCAATTTGTCATCATGACAATCTTAAACTTACAGGTCTATCTTACATGGGCTATAGTCAAACTTCATGCTTTGCCAATTACCTGTGAAGTCTTTCCCTCCAAGGAAAAGTTCTGCAGAAAGTATCAAAACATCTGAATTTCGTGATATATAGGGAGTCATGTGGACTAAATGAGGTTGGCTCTCTAGAG
The DNA here is from genome assembly GCF_031877795.1 of Strix aluco. Taxonomy (NCBI): domain Eukaryota; kingdom Metazoa; phylum Chordata; class Aves; order Strigiformes; family Strigidae; genus Strix; species Strix aluco. Next base: position 5,861,506 of record NC_133931.1, on the reverse strand, counting down.
AATTCTGTTTTAGCCATTTGGAAAACAAAAGAGGGGAACTAAAGAGACCAACTGAATCCACAAATATCATGAATGACGTTCAAAGGAAAGGGAGGTGTGGTAGTATAACACCCCATCTTGTTTTAGTACCAAGTATGACCAAAGCCCACATTTTCAGGCACACTAGTTGAGTCTAAACATTTGTACGCATTCATCAGGAGGTCAGGTTTCCATATCACTGGGAAAAGCTAGACACGTCTATTGTTTCTGGTGAGGCAATAAACCCCGGATGCAGAATCCTAATGCCACATTTTCTCCTCTAAAATAATTTTGAGCATTGATCACTGGAGAACGAAAATAGTGTTTTTCTGATATAAAAACACAGTTACTGTTTTAATATAATCCTTTTATGTTCAAGGGAACACAGTAGGACAGATGAAATGGATGTTCTCCTCATGGCATTTTCCAGGATAGCAAAGCTTGTGTTGATCTGCAGTCAACACTTCCTACCATTTTACTCAAACATTGAATCAAACAGGGATGGAATTAAATCATGCATTTTCACTTCTTCACCCACTAAATATACTTTCATATACAGAATCCTTCCAAGTATATCACTGAGAGCCAGACACCATCTACCCCACACTGAGTCTATGTAATCAAGTCTCCATTGAAAATACAAATTTAGAGCTGGCTGAGTGACTGATAGGCAAATTAGTTCCTGAGCTAAGCCCTGCAGGATAGGCTTGGCAAAGTAAGGGAGTATTTGCTACATTCTAGAAAACCAAAGAAAATAAAAATACAGAAAGATCTCAGTTCAGGAATTACAGCTTCATACTACTCTTTAGTAAATACAGATGATAGAAATAGAAGGTTGCTTTTGATGTCTTTGCCAGAGAAGGCAAGAAGCCATATTCATTATTTTGAAAGATAAAGACTACAGTATTTTTGCAGTCTTCATTGTGCTTTCATAGAACTAAGGCAAATTCCGGACTATTGGACTTACTGGAAGTGTATTGCTCCTAAATGTTCAAGAACCAGATCTCCAAGAAACCCAGACCCATGACTGTAACCTAACTTTTAGGTATGTGCTGGTCTGATCAGCTCTCATTGAATTCATCCTCAGTACCTTTGGTTCACTGTTAAGGCTGACAAATTATTTCAGAGCCTGTTCCTGAAAATGTGCTGAATATAGAGCTATAGTTCATACACCACTAGCTTGAAAACTATAAAGAATCAAGCAACACCTCCACCAAATACTTCTTACAAACATCTATGTCATCGCTATCAATAATGTCCTCAATGGACTAAAGTAGGTAGGAAAGAGAGTGATTCAAATCTATTATGTGACTGGACGCCTAAGTGGATAGGCACGGTTGATGTATTGGTTCATTCAATATAGTAAACACCTCCGAGGTCAGAAGAGAACAACATATGGTTTACTACTTCCTGTAGATAGAAAGTATCACCAATCTTAACCACTTAATTATTGAAGTACTTTCTTCCTCTAGATGTAACTGAGGAGAGGAGAGAGAGGAGAAAGTTCAGGAGTAGGAAAGGAAATGCCTATTTCCCTGTAAGATTACATGAGCTCTACTGTTGTTTCCAGGCATGTTCATGCCTTGAACAAGTGCATTTCTTTGCAGGTCTCCAGTGAATCCTGAACGCATCAGATAGAATAGAATAGACTATTTCAGTTGGAAGAGACCTACAGTGATCATCTAGTCCAACTGTCTGACCAATTCAGGGCTGATCAAAAGCTAAACCATGTTGTTAAGGGCATTGTGCAAGTGCCTCTTAAACATTGACAGTGTTGGGGCACCAACCACCTCTCTAGGAAGTTTGTTCCAGTGTTTGACCACCCTCTCGGTAAAGAAATGCTTCCTGATGTCCAGTCTAAACCTCCCCTGATGCAGCTTTGATCCATTTCCATGCATCCTGTCACTGGATAACAGGAAGAAGAGATCAGCACCTCACTCTCCACTTCCACTCCTCAGTAAGCTGTAGAGAGCAATGAGGTCAACCCTCATCTTCCTGCCCAAAGTCCTTAGCCACTCCTCACAGGACAGGCCTTCCAGTCCGTTCACCAGCTCTTTGTTGCCCTCCTCTGGACGCATTCAAGGACCTTCACAGCCTTCTTAAATTGTGGGACCCAGAACTGCACACAGTATTCAAGGTAAGGCCACACCAACAGGATAACCACCTCTTTGACCAGCTGGGTATGCTGTGTTTGATGCACCCTAGGATATGATTTGTCCTCTTGGCTGCCAGGTCACACTGCTGACCCACACTGAGCCTGCTGCCAACCAGCACCCCCAGATCGCTTTCTGCAGGGCTGCTCTCCAGCCACTTCTCTCCCAATTTATATTTGTGTCTGACATTACTCCATCCTAGGTGCAGAACCCCATATTTTGACTTAGAATCATAGAATCATTCAGGTTGGAAAAGACCCTTTGGATCATCGAGTCCAACCATCAGCCCTACTCTACAAAGTTCTCCCCTACACCATATCCCCTAACATCTCATCTAAACGACCCTTAAACACACCCAGGGATGGTGACTCCACCACCTCCCTGGGCAGCCTATTCCACTGTCTAACCACTCTTTCTGTGAAAATTTTTTTTCCTAATGGCCAGTCTAAACCTCCCCTGTTGCAGTTTAAAGCCGTTCCTTCTTGTTCTGTCATGAATTACCTGTGAAACCAGCACCAACCTCTCTACAATGTCCTTTCAGGTAGCTGTAGAGAGTGATGAGGTCTCCCCTCAGCCTTCTCTTCCTCAAACTGAACAGACCCAGCTCCCTCAATCTCTCCTCATAGGATTTGTTCTCCAGGCCCTTCACCAGCTTCATTGCCCTCCTCTGCACTCGCTCCAGCACCTTGATATCTCTCTTGTATTGAGGTGCCCAAAACTGGACACAACACTCCAGGTGTGGCCTCACCAGTGCAGAGTACAGGGGGACTATCACCTCCCTACTTCTGCTGGTCACACTATTTCTAATACAAGCCAGGATGCCGTTGGCTTTCTTGGCCACCTGGGCACACTGCCGGCTCATGTTCATGACTTGCTAAATTTCATCCTATTAATCAATTCTCCAATCTATCTAGAACCCTCTGCAAGGCCTCCTGTCCCTCAAAAGAGTCAACAGGACATCCCAGTTTGGTATCATTGGCAAACTTGCTAATGGTGCATTCAACTCCTGTATCCAGATCATTGATGAATATATTGAATAGAACTGGCCCTAGAATTGAACCCTGAGACACATCACTGGTGACCAGTCACCAGTCAGATGTAGCTCTGTTCACTACAACAATTTGAGCTCTGCCCTTCCACCAGTTCTTCACCCAGTGTGTCATGAACCTGCTCACCCCACAGTTGGATGATGTGTCTAGAAGGAGGCTGTGAGGGACAACATCAATAGCCTTTTTCAGAAGAACTACATCCATGGCCTTCCCTTCATCCACTAGGTGGGTGACCCTATCATAGAAGGATATCAGATTAGTTAAACAGGACTTTCCTTTTGTGAACCCATGTTGACTGTGCCTGATGATTGCATTATTCTTTAAATGCCTTTCAACAGTACCGAGTATAATCTTCTCCATCATTTTTCCAGGAACTGAGGTTAAACTAATAGGTCTGTAGTTCCCTGGGTCTTACCTCAGGACTTTTTGTAGACTGGAATAACATTGGCTACCTTAGAGTCAGCAGGGACCTCCCCAGACTCCCAAGATCTTTAGTAGATGATAGAGAGGGGTCCTGCCATAACATCTGCTGGCTCCTTCAGAAATCTGGGATGAAGTGCTAAGGCTTGGACAATAGGGCCAAGCCAGAATTGACCTATAGATGAATCCTGTATATTTTATAACTGATAACCATTGTGCTAGTAGGTATTGTACTAAGTTATAACAACCCACTTATGCTGGTGTAAAAAGTGCTAAAGCATTGAAATACTGAAGCCTGAACAACAGGCCCCCAGCTGAAGCTGCTAACCTGGCATGTAGTCATTAATAAAATATGTAAACTCGCTAGTGAAAGACAAAATATAATTAGTAGTGAGGAGAGAATGTATCCAACTTTCCTTTCGCAGCCTTGTTCAAGGCTGAGAACCCAAGTATTTGGCCTTGTTAGAAACTCCCTTGGTTCCCCGCCCCGAGCCCTGGCCAGGCTTTGCGTGGAATCCAACAGGAGAATGAAACCAGAAGTTTTCCACTCAAAACAAAGATGCCAGCTATTCTGGCTTGTCGTTCTCTGGTATATAAGGCTGGGCCCGTTTGCAGCGACTTTGGATGCCTCACCTATGGGTGGATGCACCGTGTAGGATTTCCCACTTGCCGGGACAGGCTCTCCAAATCCTCACTGCAACCGGGGCTGCCCAGCGTCTGCGGATCTGGATGATGATGATAATATATGCAAGTGGTGATGTATCTCTCTTAATCACTATTCTCTCTCTCTCATGTAGTAATGATTTGATGCATTACCCTGTATTTTCCTGTTTGTTGCTTTAAGTGCACTATTCTGCTTTCTTCTTACTGCATGTTTTCTGTATTACTCTATTACATTATTCGGTTATCACTGGTAAAATACGCCTACCCTTTTCACTCTGGTGTCCGAGTTTAATTGGTATCCTTAATCAGCAAAACACGGGATAAATCCCATCAGGCCCCATGGACTTGTGGATGTTCAGCTGATACAGCTGGTCCCTTATAATTTCAGTGTTCACAAATGGAAAGTCACTGTTCCCACACTCATGGTCCTCTGACTCAGGAGACCAGGCAGCCCAATAAGTAAGAGTGGCAAAATGGTATGCTAAGGTTTTGTTTTGCCTTTGCTAGAGTCTTGAGCATATTACCTTTCACAGTCATCCCAAACAACAAAAACTCACTCAGGAAGTTTCATCAGTACTCAAATGTGCAAGAAAAACCCCCCAGAGAAACACAAGCTAACAACACAGTATGAAAGAGATGGTAAGGCTGGAAAATGTGCAAAGTAGGTGGAAAACATCTACATGCATGATGAAGTGAAACCAGCTTATATGGCTGCTTTAGGTTTGGAACAGTATCACAGAATCCCAAGTGCCAGACTTGACCTTAGAAAGCTAGCAAGAGGCAATAGCAGAGCTCTCAAGAGAGTAAAAGTAAAGTAGCTATTTAAATCTGAGTGAAATTATTTAAAAATTCCTGAGAATTGCCATAATATTCCAAAACCTTTGAAATAAAATGGGAAAGGATTTTGGAGATGCTTATTTTGTTTCAGCCCATTTGATTACTTGTTCATTTCCTTGAGGGCTTACTAAGATAATAATCTCTTCCACTGGAATCAAGTTCCTCAGACAAAAAAAAACATGGAGCTGCTCAGATCTTACCAATACCTCCTTCTGACTCATAATATTTGTTGGGTTTTTTTTTAATGCTCTGTATGTATCAAAATAGTTAGTACCTTACCAGTTAAATGTGTGCATGAAGTTAGCACAGACAACAACTTTGCTCTGGAACTATGAAATTAGTAAAACTTGACAGAAGACAGAAAGATACAATTCCTTCTCTGATCCCAGAAAAAGTAATCTGCTACTGCCACAGTTTCTTATCAATGAATAATCTTTATCCCATCTTCCTTGGTATCTTTGGCCATGTAGAACACTAAATGGAAGGGAAAAGTCAAAGCTTCACCAACCCTTGTTCTCTTGTCGTGCATCTGAGTGGTACTGGAGGCTCTTCTGTGCTCTCTCTGAAACAGAAAAGATTTGTTTCCTCTTACTCCTTGTTATTTGCAAACGCAACCCAATGGGGAGAGCCAAGTTAACTGCTCTTTGTCCCCATCAGCATGGCCACCATCTGTCCTTTGGTTCCAAGAAACAAGGCAGGCAGAGCAGGGGGAAAGCACAGCATCAACAGATGTTTTGTATTCTGAAATATATCACTTCTACCCCTTAAGTATATAGTTCCTGAAAGGTGCTAAGGTGTTGATTTAAAACATCTACAGCTCTAAATATTTCTCAGACAACCCTCTAGAGTTGCAACAGTCCAGTCTTTTCTAGACTTCAGTTAGGAAACATGGTTCTTTGCTTTGCTTTGTCTGTGCAAAGAATTGTGGGTTTGGGGGCTGGGTTTTTGGAGGTTGTTTTTTGGGGGGAGTTGGTTTGGGGTTTGTGGGGTTTGGTTTGTGGGGGTTTTTTTTGGTGGGAGGGAGTTGAATCAGGACTAAAGAGGGGCATTAGGCACCACAGAGACAGGATGAATAATTTTGAGCACACAAGTCTACATGGTGTCAAAATGAGATGAAACAAGTTCAGAGAAGAGAAATCCACTGAGGAGGCATAGCAACCAGCTGTCACTCAGGAATTCTCTGAAGTGGAAATAGTAGAAGGCTGGGAGAGATACCTCAGGGAAAAACAGGATACTCACCCCTTTTTACTCCCACTTGGATATCCATTCCAAATCCAGGGCCAGTAAGACCTCTGGTCTTGCACAGTTTGGCTATGAGGGTCTAGTGAATGCTTGACACTTCAATACATGGAATGAAAAACCAGGGCTGTTGAATGCCATCTGGCACCTACTGAAAAAAATAATTGTGAACAAGCCATTCTCAAAAGAGGGTTGAACACTGAAGGTGTGTCTATAATCTGTAAACTTTCTCTTCAGCCAGCTGGTAGGGTAAGAACCCCTTTTGGAATAAAGGAACTCTGTCCTTTTTGCTCTGTGACAGTCTTCACTGATCGGATCCTCTAGGACTTACAGTACTTTTGCCAGTGAGGTGGTAAACCATCTTTTCATTGTCAAAGGTAAGCAGATTGTACAGTGCATTGCTGGGTCAATGCCAGAGCACACACTCTGGCAAGCCAAAGTTGCCCCCTGTGAAACAGTCTTTGTAATAGCTCCAAAATATAACTTCCTGTGCCCAGGAAAACATAAGTCCTACTCTCTTCCCCCAGCTGCTGTTAATATTTCTCTTAATTTCACAAACAAGCAAAGCTCTCTTACAGGATGGGCTTCCTACAGGAGCCGAATTAAAGCCAGGATCTGGATAGTTAGGGTCAGGCTAGACACATGCTACGTTTTCTGTATTAGGAAAAGGTAATTAAGTGTTGAAACAATTAACTTTGGCATAATTGTCGTCGAATGCAGAAATTACAGCAATTATCAGATGTCTTTCCCTAAAGCAACAGAAGTTACTTGCCATAGCTTGGAAGTCCTTTGGTTTACTTCACACTGATGGTCAGACAAGAACATATCAGTTCCATCTGATTTAAAACTCTATGTCTCTGGGGAAATTATTTGTTTATGTATCAGTCCCTTCATTAGGAAGAGATGATAAATGCTTTAATAATACAGCGGACCTGGCTGGCATAGAGTTTAATTTCTTCTTAGCAGCTCGTATGGTGTTGTGTTTTAGATTTGTAACTAAAACAATACTGATAACACACTAATGTTTTAGCTATTGCTGAACAGTTTGCACAGCATCAAGGACTTCTCTGTTTCTCACTCTACCCCACTCCCCTCCCCAGCAATTAGATAGAGGGGTGCACAGCAGGTTGGGAGGGGACACAAGCATGCAGAAGAACCTAACCAACTAAGGAGATATTCCATGACATAAAATGACATGCTCAGCAAAACAAAAAAAGGTAAAAAAATGGTTTTTTATGTTAGTTAGCCATCTTTTGCTCAGGAAATGGATGGGTATTGGTTGACCCATGGGAGATGGTGAGTGATGGCCTTTGAATTGATTGTTTTGTTGTCATCTTTCTGTCTTCTTACACCTATCCTTCACTAATTAATCCTTTTAAAAATTATTTTTATTTTTTTATCTAAAACCTCAAGTTTTCTTACTTTTACTCTTCCCTTCCTCTTCCCCCATCCCACTGAGGGGATGGGAGTGAGTGCCTATGTGGTGCTTAGCTGCCTACCAGGGTTAGCTCACAACAGATGGAATCAGTATTAGATTCACATCAAGAGTGTTGTAAATAAGGGTTCTTGACCCTTCTGTACAGGAAGGACCACCTCTGATTAACAGGCTCAGAGCAGCAAAGAGTGTGATGGGTGTAATGCAAAGTTGACGCAAATCACCTTTTCCCTGATGAATAGAGTTAGGTTAATCCTTGCCCTGAAATGGTCCGGAATTTGGACTAGATGATCATTGTAGATCCTTTCCAACAAGTCTAGTCTAGTCTAGTCTATAGTCTAGTCTAGTCTATTTCTGAAGACAATGAGGAATTAAGATTGCAGCTCAAGAACGTGTGTAACAGCAGTAATCCATGAGGGATATGTTGATGGCTAGAGTTGGAAAGATTTTCCTTTAACTCAGTCTGAGTAGGACTGCAACAGTTTATACCAGGGTGGCTTTTCCTTAAAAAGTAACTTGAAAAATTAAACAAGTTTCTCATGCAAACACGTGTAGGGGGAGAGGGGCATGGAGCACTTCACCAAGGCCATGAAGTTGGAGCAAGTTAATGAAAAGTCACTTTAGAGAGAAAAGCCATGAAAGTAATTTGATTTGGGTTTGATTTTATCTGCCTCCTACTGATCAGGGAAAACAATGTAAACGTAAATTAACATCAAACTTAAAAGAATTAAACTTGGGCTTCAGCAAGTGCTTGGATGGAACAATGAGATTTAAAATCTTACTTTGTAAAACAAAGGATTACTAGGAATTGAGGGTCCAGAAAGATCATTAAGTTACACATGGTTTAATTATGTGGCTGTATCAGTCCTAACTCTCAGGTGTCTGCAAGCAGAACAAAACCAGAGCAGGGAAGTCAGAGCAGCTGGAGAAAGGCGGGTAAACTGCAAGATCATAGACAGTGATAGGTTAAAAATGGGACTGGAAAAAAAAGTTCATTATTTGAACAAATATTCCAGAAGGAAAAGGTTCTCAGATTGACAAAGACAAAACTCAAAAAGAAAGTCTAAGTGTTTATTCATGGTTATTAACAGCAGACCTCTCACATTCAGACCTTGCAGAAAGGACTCACTAAAAAAAAAAAAAAAAAAAAAAGGAAAACCAGGAACTCAGTAAAGTAAATGACTTTCAGGAGACAGGACAGAGCCTGATACAGAAGAGACGTAAGATGATGGGAAGGAGTGTTTCTTTCTCATAGAATATAGTGATCATTGGAAGGGTAGATTGCTACAAGATCCTGTGCAGACAGCCTGGTCCTAAACAGACAAGTCCAAGTCTGAAGGCAAGTAGAGATACGGAAGACTGTGAGCTCCTTCAGTGTTAATAGCAGAGCTTTAACACAACACTTGTATGGGAGAGGCAGCTCAGTTGCCCAAAAGAAGCACAACTCCATATTTCCTGCGTCCCTCATTTTCCTATCAAACACTTCACTGGTGGAGCTTTCACTGCCAGATCCTTCACAGGAGGCTAAAACCTAGGCAGCCATGAGATAAAGTGGGAGCACAGAAGGTATGAAGAGCAAGGACAGGAAGGCAGAAGGACACCACAGTTCTACACCATCCTCACCACACCAGGAGTTGAAAGTTAAATACAAAATGAGACAAGTGTTGTAGATGTTATTATAATCGATAGAAAAGCATGGACCCCTTTCCCAGGGGGTGGATGATGCCCTGAAGACATCCTTAACAGTCCTAGCCTAGCCATAAATAGCCTCAACTTCATGTTAAGGCGAATCCATTCTCCCATTCAACTTCATCTGCTCACTTGTATCCTCACAGTTAGGCAGGAAGCTCTTTGGCACAAGTATATGTTTAGTCACTTTTAGAAAGGATTTATGTGCCTGGAAAGTTGTCTATCTTATTAAGTCTTAATAGAGACAGTATCTCTCCTTACAGACCTTGCTTTCAATATATCCTTAGGCCCTCAGACTACAACAGTAATACTAATTCATATATCTGTCTCTTTGTATAAAATATTTTTCAACCCATGAGAGGAGTTTTCTTAGAAGAACCATGGATATCCTCATTGTAAAGATCACTCTTCCCAAATGTACACAGTTCTTTCCTAGCTATGAAGTAGGAGGACTGTCATTGTCTGTTCTGACACTAGAAATCTGTGGTTTCATTTATGTTGCTTCATGCTTTGTTTCTACAAGGGGAACAAATGCATCCACTATTAGAAATCAAACCACTAAAGTTGAGTTTGAAAGAGCCCTTGGCAGTGGTTTCAGCCCTGAGTACTTTCTTTTAATGTGAACACTTCAATATAATCTCCTTCTGTTGTTACCTGGCTGAGCTTCAAGAAGAGTGGGGCAGCCACTTAGCAAATGAGATATTTCCAAATAGAAAGAGAGAGGGAACAAGAAATCCATTATCAGAGACAGGCCTGCATTGCCTTGGCGATTAAAAAACTAATGACCCCATAACTGGAGCCAAAAGCCTTTATTGTTCTCTCCTACAATAAATTAGTCAAGTCGAATTCAGTCCAACTAATTATTATGCCTGCAACCTACGCAGAGAGTGTCTTATGAAATTACTGGCTATAGAAGGTAATCAGTCACTCTTTGGAGCCTCACATTGGAGTTTGGAGACGGACCTTGCAAAGCCTCCTTTCAACCATGTTAGATTATGAACCTATAGATCTGAGCTAGCAGGCAGTTCCTGGACAAAGTCTAGAAGGGTTAGAAAGCAGGATCAGGTTCAACTGGGGATGTGAGCTGCAAAATAGTGTGTAGGGTGCAGATGGTAACAAGCAGAGGAATCAGAGAAATCTTTGCTGAGACTGTGTCTACAGAGTCACTTAAGACTTCATCCTGAACTGCCTATTCTACCAACATTTCCAAATATTGGTATTACCTAACCAATTTATTCTTAGCCACTTATTTAGCTGTTCTGCAGTGCTGCTATCATTTTCCATTCAGTGATATGTGCCAACTGAAACAACCTTCCACCAATCTTGCATCAGACAGAAACACATTTGAAAGGTTCACCCTCCTTCTGAGAAAGCTCAGCTAGCTCTGCTCCAGACTTTCTGATGTGGAATTGCCCACAGAGCTTCCTTGCCATGGATATCAAACATTGACCCTGTGTGAATGGCATTCAAATAGAAATGCTTTATCCAGCATGCTGCAACTCTTGCTATGGAGTGAATTTTTCCATTAAAATCCTTTGCAATCCCATTCAACAGACATATGTCTATCCATCAAAATAAGAATCTTCACATCTCTCTAAAAATCTACCTCTCACTCCCAAAAATAAAGTATTGCCAAAGCCAAATCTCAGTATTTTCCCCCAGGGTCTTTACTTTTCAGCAATTTTTAAAAATCAAATTTATAGAAGCCAATTGTGGGAGCTTTGTCAAAATGTCTGCAAGAGGGAAGGGGGAGATGTGCAGAAAAAGGTGGAACTTTACTGTCAAAATCACTTCTTCGACCCATTCCTGTAAAATCTCTTTGCTATTACAGAGCACTCTCTAGAGAAACACCTCCTAAGAAAGTGGACTTCAGTGGGTTCTCAGGAAAGTGTAGCTGAGTGGAAAACAAATTTTGTAGTGACCTGCACAGTCATGCCAAATGCACCACTCTGATGCTTAATGAGCTGCTGTAAAGGTCCCCTGAAGACCGAACTGGCTACAATGTCCAGAGCTCCAATTTCAGAAAAAACAGTCATGTCTCACTCATATCCTTGACCTCAACTTCAGCCTGGAGATGAGGGTGAGAGACAGCAATCCCTTCTTCCTTCACACCATGACCTCTAGGAGTGACCCTACTGTCACCTCTTACCTCACTTGAATTTGCAAGCAATTCACCATACACACTCTTGCCCTCCATTTGAGGTTTCAGAGTGACCCAGAGAAAGAAATAAGCTGCACATTAATTAAATCCACATCTGCTACAGCAAATATTGCTGCTGCCAGCACTGCAGAGAAATGATATAAAAGGACCCCAGGCCATTAGAGAGAAATTCACTTGATTTCCTTCCAGTGCTGCTGACTCAGAGCTGTGTCCCCTGCTCTTGATCTCTATCTCTTTGGCTTGCCCTCTTGACCCCATCACTCCAGGGTTTTTGACTGGCTCATTTTCAGCCTAATTCTCCCCTCCTTATTCAGTGTCTGTCATATTCATGCCTGTCTCTCAAGTACAGAAGGAACATACTTTTCACCCCCCCATCTTTGGGCCCATGAGTCCCTCTCCGTGCATTTAAACTTTGATGGTACAGTCTGTTTCACAGTTTTAATGTTCTCACCACTCCATTTCCTTGGGTGAGAGGTATGTTAGTACATAAAAACAGGGCCATGACATGTACTCAAACGTTAGCTACAATCATTCATGGCTTTTAACTGTTAGCACACGCACTCTGGTGTAATTAGAATGTCAATTAGTGGCCCTTCAGGCAGGTTTAGGAAAAGCACTTGTCAGTGACCATTTCCTGAACAAAATGGGGGCTGAGGGCAGGGGAGGAGAGGGAGTTTAGTTGTGTGGATACAAGCAATGCCTCGCAATCTGGGCTGAAGGCCAACGTCTGACTTGTTTTATTTAGCAATTAAGCAGCACCTTTGCAGTCTAGTTTCTTCTGTTTCCGTTGGAAACCATCATGGTGTCTTTACCATGGACCCACTTGCAGCTGGATGTAGTCTTATTTGTCTGTCGTGACAAAGTATCCTCTTCTCCTTCTGCTATTGCACTGAGCCCTCATTCAGTTATTTTGTGTTGCAACTCCTAGTATCTTCTTGAATACATCATTCCTCCAGGACCTGTCCTCAGTTCACCTCTTTGACATGTGTGGGCTTTCCTCTGATGACAACAATCACTCAGCATTTGTTTCTGTCTCCCAAACCTGGCAACTCCCATAAGCTCTCCTGGCCTCTGCCCGATTTTGCATTCACATCTCCATGCAGGCCATCCAGCAGCCAACAAGAGGTTCACTCATCCTTCATGTCTGGCAGATTCATTTCCAAACTTGTGTGACAAGACCAAAGAACTGCAATACTACTTTCAGTAGGATTTTCCAACAAGACTGTATAATAAATAAATAAATGAATAAATAAGCCTCTCAACTGTTTTCTCTATCCTTCTTTCATCATCAGTTGACATCTCCACCTAAGATCTGTACTATAGCTTAGACAGGAACTGGATACAGCGGTTGTTGATTAGGATCAAGGGCAGCTCTATGCATGAACTTAACATTGGTACCTTAGTGGTCTTTTCCTCCCTTAAAAATATCTGTTAATTAATTATCCTTTGTCTTCCACAGCTGGAGTGGAACACCATCTCTCTTGCTTTCTAAGTGTCTGAAGCATATCTAAATTATTTGATTTCTTCTTTTGTAACATCTAGCAACATGGACCATCCACCTCAAACATTTGGCAAACTTTTCTCCATCACTGCAGCTACTGCAGACTTAGCTTCTTTCTGAGGTCTTCATTCTCTTCTCATTATCATTTAGGAAAGAAACATCTCTCGTACCTAAAGCTTAGTATTTGTAATCCAAACTCTTTAATGACTTTTATTGTCTTCCTTTGCCTGCATCATCTTTTTATCTTCACTTTCCATGACCTGTTCCCACAGACCTGAGCCCGCCATTCTTTCTTCACTTTCCTGAAACATTCTCATCATATCCCACTTTTCACTTTCCCACAGGAACTTTCTGGCAGCATATAACTATCTATCTTTTTCATTAAAAACATCACAGAAACACACATTTGATAAACGTTGTTATATTATAACCTGAACCCTGTTCAATTGCAAATCAAATTCAAACACATAGCAGATTTGATGACTTTGTCTCAAAGGAGACCCATGTTTTATTTTAAAATAAATAAATGTTTATGTTTCTAAATAAACACACTGAAACTCTCAGTATTTTGACCTTCAGAGAGGTGTCTCCTTGCATTAACAACAAACTCACATAGAAGAATTTTCTATGCTCTTTTTAAAAATGAAAACACAGGCTTATATTTTTCCTATATTGCTATTTATATCTCATAAGTTGCAGACCCTAGCTTTTCATGTTATGGGCCTGTTTGTTTTTGTTTCATATGATGCTGACAATTTATATGACACTGCAATGATTGTTTATGAAGATACGGAGTGATTAAGATAAAGCTACTTTCTTTATTAATTACATCAAAGTATTTAACGATGTTCAATGTGTTAAGTGACAGAAAGGTAAACCACCTTCTGATGCTGTTCTTTCAGAAGTAGAGGCATAGTAGGCAATATACAGGCTAATACCCTCACGTCATCTCAGAAGACTCATATATTTTTCATTCTTCCTAGCACTGCTCTTGTTCTTCATGGAAGTGAAAGGTTCTTCTGTGATAAATTCATCATCAAGTTTACATTCTGTTGTTCCTTACTTATATTCAAACAATTAAAAAAAAAGTTGGTTTTATTAGCACTAGTAACTACTGAAGGTATGTTAGTCTTGGTATTGCAGTCATTTCTGTTTCCTGAGTGTATCTCCAACAAAGGGACTAAAATAACATATGGGATACTTCAATTCTAAAACATACATATAAGTCTCATTTTCAGAAAAGGCAAGAAATTATTCTATCAAAAATCAACTACTCAACAATCACAAAGCCTCTGCTCTTCTGTCCACACTTACTTTACCTTAGACATACTACCTTTGAAGCAATATCCACAATAATAGCAACAAAACATGCCCCCTTTACCTGTTTAAGCAGCACTCAGCATCATTATTACAATCATACTGGGTATGTACTAAAAAAAGAGTTATGGTCCCATGCAGCAATGCTGCTTTAGAGGGTTCAACTAAAAAGAACATGGGGCAATGCATCAAGGTTAGCTTCATCTCCGGGAACCATAGGAACTGTTCATACCAAAACTAAATGTTAAAATACCTTGTAGGACACTGAAGGATACAGAATGAATTAGAGCACACAATGGACTGCAACTGGAGACACATCTACATTAATCTCTGCAAAACTGCAACAGAGGAATCACCCTTCAAAAGTGCCAGTACATCTGCATACTTGAAGCACATGACACCATCTGATCAGCATGGTCTTCTCCCAGCCTTTAAGACATTCTAATCATCTCTTAAAAATGCAGTTATTCTCCAGGTTTTCTACCTATTTTCAGTCTTTGTGGATGACAGTGGTGCAGTAACATCTTCAGCAGGGACAACCTGTCAGGCACACACCCACAACCATTCTAATTCGGGTGTCATGAAGAGCTGCATCAAATGCTGTGCCTATTTTAGGGATGAACAGTCCCCTCCACCCCTCCTAGATGTATCCGTTCACCATGCCCCAGCTCCTGCTGTGATCCAGTCTTTTAATAGCTATAGAGCACAACCCAGTGAAGCCTGTCTGACACTGTGCTTCTTCTCTCCCCCAATCAGTGCGGCCCAATAAGTACATTGTCACGATTTAAAGGTCACTTAGAACTTATCAATAAATAAGTAGATAAATAAATAAAAATCATCAGGTGTCCCCATTCTCCAACGAGTAAGCCTGCTCCTGCCACAGTGGCTTAGGAATCACCCAGGGACAAGCACAGCTAGCCCGTAATGCTGCAAAAAGGCTGACAGTAATGCAGTTGGACGTTCCCTTTGAACAAAACTTGGCTGCTGGCATGCAATCTCTTTTGAGATGGTACCAAGAGGACAGCTCTGACAAATGCCTTGAAATTCAGTGCCCGTGGCCCTGCCCTTGCCATGCTGCAGTGTGTAGTAGAGAACAGTGACAGTTCAAATGGCTGGCTGGCAGATACATTCACAATACATTAACATTTTGTTAGAATCCTGCCAAGTGTCTCTCTGGTCTCAGTGGGAACCAACCAACTGCTTTGGCTACATTGGATGGGACAGCTGCTTCATCAAGATATCCCATCTGTGGATGGTTTTGCAGTGTGTCCAACATAGTAATAGACTCTTTGACCCCTTTCCAAATATATCTTTCACGTTAGAAAAGTCTAGTTTAATCTGCAGTTGTCCAGTCCTCAAGCATCTTCTGTCCAATCCACAAGAAAAAAAAGATTCTCATTTTCCCAATGTCCAACACAAAGATCATAAACTCTGTTCATCAGTCTTAGGGCAGCACCTCCAAGACCTGGCTCATGCCTTCCTTCTGCCTCCAGAAGTATGTAGGGATTTCATTAAGGGAAGGTCAAATTGACACATCTAAAGGTACTAGTCCAGCCACCACTGTGCACCCTAGCAGAACCTGCAAGGCAGCCCCTAAATCACCCAAAGGTTGAGTTATCTCACTTAGATTAGTTTCACAGAAAGTCTCTAGCTGTGGAGAGACTCCTGCTTCCCTGCAGGGAGCTCCTGACATGTCCTCAGGTGTGTGGGGGGTCAAACAAGGGCAGAAACAGGAAAGTCAGCAAGAGCTTCAGTGAGAAAGTGTTTCCTCCTGATTCCTTGGAAAAATACTGTAACCTAGGTGTATATTAACTCATCAGATCTCTACTCTGCTGTGTAGAAACTTTACTTCCCATTCCACAGTTCTGGGTCCTTCACTCCTGTAAAAGCCTTGTTGACTCAGGGCAGAGATGAAAAAGATTTTAATTTTAGCCCAACCTGGTAGTACTAAGCCTCTTGCCAACTAACCAGACTGGTGCAAAGCCACAAAATTTGGTGTTCAACTCTGACATGCAGAAATAGAATTACAGGTAATGAAACATCTGTTTCTCACTGTGCAAATGATGTTCCTTGGCCTATCACTGGCTGCACTGGAGTTGATACAAGCTGCCCTCTGGAAGCCAAGAGTCCAGTGGTTACAGCACTGTGGCAATCCTGTGCCCCCTCTAACTCAAGCTACAATGGGCGTAGCTTTCTAGACTAAAATTTCCATAGGAATAGTCAAGAATAAGGTAGTAAGTTGCCATTAACATTAGGGTCCAGGGATCAGAATTGAAGTTAAAGGAAGGTTAAGATTATGAAGAAAAAAGAAACAAAATTAAGAAGAAAGATCAGGGTGCAATTGGACTGCTGTTTTACCAGGCAGTGTATCTGCATAGTTGCTTAACACACTGTAGTGTGAGCCCCCTCCTACCTAAAGGGCATTAAACTAAAAGCACTGAGAGGAAGAAGGGGGAGGCACGCATTCAGAGATCAGCCTTCAGATGGAGACAAGTTCTGTTTGGGTTTTATACAGTACAATTTCAGAGAGCAAATCAGATATCTTCTTAGACAATCAATACAGTAACTCTGAGCATAAATCCAAGTCAGCAAAGCAGCAACGATTTTTGCACACAGCTATCAGATCCATAGTATTTACTCCAGTGTAACGCAAAGAGCTTTTTAGCTTGCAGTCAAGAAGACAAACAGTATAAGAGAAAGGAGCAAGTTGAACATTACCTTTTCAACTGGAAACTAATCCTAAACCCTTTAAGGTCCATTTTCAAGGAGTACTGAAATGAACAGAAGCTCAAGTGGATCACAGAGTATTACAGATACATGCCTAAACCAGTCTTCTAGCAAATCAGCGAATTGATCACGGTAAGAATGGACCATAAAGCAGTCTACATACAGAAAAGGATAAAATAAATTAGACTTCACTGACCAGATATTGTCTTCTCCACCTCCAGTAGTAGCAGGCTATAAATTTGTCCATAAACTATTCTTAAATACTTCAATGTCAAACCTGCTAGACTGGAGATACATCCAGTAGTGGCTTACCCATTGTAAGTGTCCAGTTTTCCCCCTATTTCCTGATGGTTCTGATTGCCCTTGGCTGAAGGACATAGCTGTTTGTGAACCAAGACCCACCTTTTTTCTAACAAAACTGTTGTTGGGAGGTGGTGGTGAACATGTCCATCCTCATGGTGAGAGCACCCAAGAGTTAAAACCGTGTAAGACCAGAAAAGTGAAAACAAAGACAGAAAAGTAATAGCAGAGATACATTAGTTAGCATTTCCAGCATTCAAGAGGGAAAAAAATCTTGACACAAAAAAGGTATGAGACCCTAATTAAAAAAACAGGCAATCAGAAGATGGCAGCTCAGCAGCATCAGGGATCAGCCTGTTCCAGGGAGCAATGGAGATGAGCCCTTCCCCATCTGATTGATGAGTGCCTTCCCAACAGAAACACTGTGGTAAGCATATTAATGCTTAAACTTCTAGCTCATTAAACTTAGATATATACCATGTATATTAGCCAATAAAGAATTGCTGTGTACTCCTTAAGTTGCCTGCATCCTGCTCGGACAGTCTCTGCGCACATGCTAAAGTGGTCTGAATTAAGTATGCTGGAAAAGGAGAGTTACAGTCCACCCAACCAAGTCTTTGTAGTAGGCCAAGAAACCTTCTCCTCTCTGTGACTTGTCCCACTTGTAATCACCCTTTTCTATGCTCTGACCAAGCAGTAGGCTAACTGAAATTCTGGCTTTGAAGCAAAGCAAAAGGAGGAATGGGTCAAGTCAGCAATGATTTCTAAATGACTGCTGCTACATTTTCTCCTCCCATCACAACCCTCATACTACTGCTCAAATATAGTCTAAAATGGGCAGATGTTCCCTTGGCCCAAAGGATCACTGAGCAGTAAATAATATTCCTCAGTTCTGACACAGCCAGACATCCTCAAGCATCTTGCAGGATTTTATTTTTTCTATCGGGGTCAAACCTAATAATTTGTTGCTTCATGTCTCACAAATCTGAGGAAAAAGAAAAAAACACAAAACAGGCAGTTTTAGAAATCCAGTCTCTATGATGAAAACTGAAAGAAATAACAACACCTAGAAACCTCAAAATGAGAAAAAATCTAAAAAGCACGTAACTAAATAAAAGGTTCTGAGATGTTAAATGTTTCAAACACTGCTGTAACATTAGTGTTGAAGCTTGTCTATCAAAAGTTATAAAAAACACCACCCATATTTCTTTTTATTTTTGTAGTGAAACAAAAGTGCTAAAGCCTAATACAAAAAAAAAAAATCTTTTAAAATGAAGATTTATAGGTTGTCACCTGGCTTCTAATTTATCTCCTTTCTCTAATTAACAGGCTGTGTCACTGGAAGAGAAGAACATTAATGGCACAAGACAACAGTGTCATCTCCTACTACGGAGTAAATCTTGAAGGAAAAAAAAAAATCAAAGTGGTTGTTTAAAATAAATCAAAAGCCTTGGCTGAGTTGGCTGTCTGCATGGCAGATATTTATTGCCTCACACAATCCTTGCAGAGGGACAATATCTGGCACCAACTGGTTAAAAATAAATTAAGAAAGGTACTTCCAGCAAAAGAAACAAATAATATTGTTCAATATTTTCTTTCTGGTTAAGGTAGAAACAGTCTCTTGAGCAGAGGGAGCACAAAATGGAGATGTGTTTAAATCACAGTGCACAGCCATGAATTCTACCCTCAGTCAATTCTAGTGTCAATTTAACAATATATATTGCTATTTCATTTTTATTTCATTTCATATTTCATTTTATTCAGGAAACACACTATATCATTTTTAATGGCCGGTAATCTTGGAAGCCTCCTTTTTCAGGCACAGAGTGCTCAGCTCTTTCTGGGCTCCAGTTGGAGACACTTTAGACATGATCCCACAGTCACTATGACCACTACAAAGCATAAGGCACCAAAGCTTTTCTGCTCTGAGGACCAAACCCATGGGACTAAACAGTACTTTGGGACACTTCCCAGCTCCCATTCTTCCCCGGAGGAGGCACTGCACTCTCAGAAAGCTCAGATGTTTTCCAATTTAGACAGAAGTGGCTCCTGCTACAGTTATCATCTCCCAAACTAGACCTGCTGGCAAGCACACATTTTCAGTGCTTGGCAGACCTGATAGTCCAAAGTCAACCATCATCCAAACATTCACATACACTTTTAAAGTTTAGTGTACTTGGATTAACAAAGGCTGCATTTTTAACCTTTACATCAGTAAATAAAGGAATCCTGCAATCTGTTCTGCTAAAAATATAATTTCATTTGACACAGATTTAGGTTTTTGAGGGGAATTAAATGCAATATTAACAAATATGGCAGTGTAGCTACTCTCAGGCTAAAGCTAAGAGAGAATTACAAAGTTTAGCAAAGGTCACAGATCTCCCAATGCAGACATTTGTGGTTTCCAAGATAAGACCAGAGGGAACAATGCAATCATCTATTCTGAGCTACTCTGTGACTTTAGATCCTTTCACTCAGTGCAGCAGGGCAAGCCCTTTTTCCTTAGTGTGTTCCTACCTTTGAGTTCTTTAAACTGCCACTGTACTAGGTCAAGTATTTTGTAAGAGATATGATACTGACCCTATTTAAGATTGCATCTGGGCCAGCTGAGTCTGGTGTTTCGTACAAAGAGCTTTATAAAATAAACGTTCATGATCCTTTCCTCTCAAGTTTGTGTGGCAGTTTTCAGGAACAATAAAGATAGATCTGCATCTTCAAGCAATGGTATTGGAGTTCAGATTTGTCACAAGATCTTGTCCTGTCTTTGATAAAAATACCATTTGTTTTCCTAGAGCAGAAAGAGGCTTCTGCTTTTTCAAATCTCAGTGTTCAGCATGTCTCACAACAGTCAGAACAATCCTTGATGCCTGTGGTAACTCTCTCCCTCCATGCTGTACAGAGTCTGGGTACCAACTGAAACAAAGGATGACAGTCTCAGAAATCAGTTCAGATTTCATGGAAGAAGAAAATATATTTTTGTGGTACGTTTTATTTTTGCTTTCTAAGAACTTTCCAGATAATCTTTATGGGGTTATAAAATAATTGTTTAAAAAAATATCCATTCTAGAATAAATGTTCATTTTTAGAGAGAAAAAAATTGCATTTTAATAACATTGTTTACCTTGAACTTCCTACCTACACCAGAAAGGGTTCCCTGATGTCCTGTATGTGGAGAAAAGAAAAGAATCTATTCAAGAGTTCATATGAAACATTACACCCAGCTGTTGGATCACTAATGTAAGTGTACTGGGTTTATGAGGTTTTGGTAACAGGAGCGGGAGGGAAAGGATGGCTTCTTTGAGAACACACAAGACATTTCCCCTGTGTCAGACAGAGACAGTTCCAGCTGGCTCCAAGATGGACTCGACTGGCCAATGTTGAGCCCATCAGAGATGCTGGTAACGCCTCTGTGATAAGGTATTTAACAAAGGGTAAAAAATGCTGTGCAGCAGCTGTGAGAGGAGTGAAAAAATATGAGAGAAACAACTCTGCAGACACCAACGTCAGTGAAGGAGGGGCAGGAGGTGCTCCAGGCACCAGAGCAGAGATTCCCCTGCAGCCCGTGGTGCAGCCCATGGCGAGGCAGCTGTGCCCTGCACCCATGGAAGTCCATGGTGGAGCAGATCTCCACCTGCAGCCCGTGGAGGACCCCACGCCGGAGCAGGGGGATGCTCAAAGAAGGCTGTGAGCCTGTGGGAAGTCCACACTGGAGCAGGGTCCTGGCAGGACCTGTGGACCCGTGGAGAGAGGAGCCCATGCTGGAGCAGGTTTGCTGGCAGGACTTGTGACCCTGTGGAGGACCCACACTGGAGCAGTTCTTGAAGAACTGCAGCTTGTGGAAAGGACCCACATTGGAGAAGTTTGTAAAGGACTGTTTCCATGGGAGGGACCCCACACTAGAGCAGGGGAACAGTGTGATGAGGAAGGAGCAGCAGGGATGAGCACAATGAACTGACCAGAACCCCATTTCCCACCCCCCTGCACTGCTAGAGGGGAAGGAGGTAGAAGAGTCAGGAGAGAAGCTGAGCCTCAGAAGAAGGGGGGTGGTGGGAAGGTGTCTTTAGTTTTGTTTTTATTTTTTACTGTCTTACTTTATCAATTGGCAATAAATAAAATAAACTTCTCTGAGTTTTCTGGATTGATGATAATTGTTGAATGATCTCCCCGTCCTTACCTTGACTCACAAGCTTTTCATCTTATTTTCTCCCCCTGTCCTGCTGAGGAGGAGTGAGAGAGAAGGTGTACTTGATGGCCAGCCAGTGTTAACCCGCCACAGTATGGTTTATACAGTATGTCACTTAATAGTCAGTACGTGCTTTCAAGTGCTTGAATGAAGGGTGATGCATACAGACAAAAAACCTGAAGGACAAGGGGCTCAGCCAACACAACTGGGCCACAGAAAGGAGGATACAGCAGGGGAAGTACTAGGATGAGCAACGTGTCTGATATTCAAACTAGAGATAAGGAGGAAATATTTTACAATTAGGGTGGTGAAACACTGGCACAGGTTGCCCAGAGAGGTGGTAGATGCTCCATCCCTGGAAACATTCAAGGTCAGGTTGGACAGGGCTCTGAGCAACATGATCTAGTAGAAGATGTCCCTGCTCATTGCAGGGGTGTTGACTAGATCTCTAAAGGTCCTTTCCAACCCAAACCATTCCATGATTCTATAGCATGATGCTGAGCTAGCAGGCTGGAGTGGTTAATCAAAAGCAGGACCAGCTACCATATGTATCACACCAGGTCTACCCCAAAACACTTGCATATAATGAAATATACATTAAACCCATAGCATAAATGGTATCCGGAATTTAAGTGAATGTTCAGCACACAGATTAAATAATTCAAATACATGTGTGATAAACAAAAGCAGCCAATAGGAAAATACATGATATAATGTACAGGGATGCATTTAAATGCACATAACAGGGACCCGCACTACAATCTCTCATCTGGCAACTGCTAGACAGTTGCATCTTACGGTGTCCTGGTTAACCATGGATACCCGAGCTTGCTGTTTACTGAATAAAGAAACCCGTGACACAAATCTGCTGTTGAAATCTAGTTCTGTGGTTAAAGGTAACTAAGTCAGGGTCCTCAGCAAGACAGCCCAAGTGACAAGCCAGAGATCATGATGGAAGCTCATGACACAGAAATGAGTCAAACTCCCGTCTTCCGAGTGCATAGGCTTTTCCACACAGCACTGGACTATCTTTCCTATGAAACTCTCCCGAAGGTAGAAAATCAGCAGTGGACGTGAGAACAGAGAAGATTTAATTTGTTTATGAAGCTGTCACACAATATAACAATTGAAATTCCTGCATTTTCTTTTTCCTTTTGGCTTTGTATTTCTTTTGTTCACCCTCTTTTTCATGTGCATTATTGCAGAGGAACTGCTGACAGTCACTACTTCAGATGTGGGACTTTATCACAGCAGGATTAACTAAATGACAAAGGCAGAGCCCATACAGCATCAACCCCCTTCCTTTTCACATCCCAGAGGCAGATGGCAATAAGAAATGAATTTTCTCATATTGTTAAAGCTTATGCTTTTTCACCTGTGAGAAGGATTTTTGCTTTGGTTCAAGGAGGGAACTGATTTTGCAATTACAATGGAAAAGATTAATAGGCTCTACATCAAGGTGAGTAATATGTTCTGTACATTTGTGAAAAGCAGGGATTTTATTTTCTTCTTTTTTTTAAATAAAAGTTGTCAAGAACTGTTTTTGTATTGCATATAGCCTTGTTCTAAGACACGTGTAGACTATTGGAACAAACTTTTGCAACACAAACATGACGATACAATCCCATGTTGGAGATGTTTTTATCCCACACACAGACTGGGACCTCCCAAGATATTGGAATATGTTAGACTGGTGCATGACACAAGTCTGAATTTCAGGCTATCAGAGGACTATTTCCTGTGGCAAGGCACTAAACACGCAGACAGAACTAACTTTCTCAAGATCATTGAGATACAGCAGAAAAGGAACCCCTGCCAGAACAATGCAAGAGAAGAACTGTGCAGGAACAGCTTGGAGATATGAATCCTTTTACAAGATTTCCCCCTGCAAAGATGCTTCTTTAGGGTCATAGAGTATATCACATGCAAGCTATTAGTCTGAGAATGAGGTTAAACCCACTGTTATTTCCGTAAGAATGCATCTGACAGCTGAATGATATCAATATGATAGCCCCCACAAATGCAGAGAAGCCATTTTTATTTCTGATGCAGATAGAAACAAATAAGGTTCTCACTACTTGCAGCTACAATGCAATGAATAGCCATGGAAACTGTCCTCCTTGTGGCTGCTATGGCAAAAGCAAATTTCTCCCACTCTACTTTTTTCCAGGCAGCTCTTGTGCTGTACAGGAAAGCTGTTGCAACGTGAACCCCGCCATGGACAGCCAGTACCTCACGCCCAGCTTTATCTTGTGATACTCATCGTGCTCCAAGTGACCTTTTGAGGCTTCTCCAAGTTCAATCCCAAACAGAGATATGTTAACACAAAAACACTGTTCTGAAGAAACTGCATGCAGAAAAGTCATCCCAGACAACTTCCTCACACAGATAAGCTCTTAAAAGTCTATCTAGTAAGCATTTTCCTTAGTCTTTGAGCTTTGTATAATAATATTGTTAAGGGGAATGTTGTGACTGTCTTAATGACTTCCAACAAACTAACAAAAACAAGGGGTTCAAGTTTTTGGGGCTCTTTCTGATATGTTCTGGAACTTAACCATGAAACACAGCCTTCCTCCTCACAGACACAAGACAATAAAACCTTTTCCTCACTGATAAATAAGACTGGATTTGAGTTGTGAATGACTGACAAGAGGCTATTAAGTCTCCCGAGCCATTCTGCCTTTTTTTTTTTCCCCCCATTCATTTTTCTCTAGAGAAACTCTGAAGGATGCCTCACATGATCTATTGGAATTTAATCACACGAAATAAATGGCCAAGTGCAATCTCCATCTTTCTATCTATTTTTTTTTCATTAACATATTGGTTAATAATTGGTTTTCTTTTACTGTACATCATATTGATTATGCATTAGATCTTTATAGCACTAATGGGAATGTGGACACCATCTTCCATTATTGAGACATTTAATATAAAAGGATGTCTGGAACAGATTAGATAGCCATGTCAAACTAGTATGAAGCTGAAGCTATTAAAAAATTAAAATTGTTTAAGTTGATTATTACTTAAAAGTATTTTTATTAAAGTCTGTACTGATGCCTTTATCACATGACAAATTTCATGTAGAAGACTTCTAGCTCATGGTAACTTGTTTACATAGCCATATGTAGAACCAAGTTTTAAGCTTTTGACTTGCTTTTCTATGATGATAAATCTACAGTAATTATTGCTCTTTAGTAGGAGGTTGAGCTTCCTTCCACTCACCACAGGCTAAACATGTGGATTGCTCATTATTATGAAGTACTTGTGAGCTTCCATCCAGCTCACATGGCTGTATATGCACGTACTCACTTTGAGAGCTATTCCTCTACTCTTTGTTTACAGTATCTCTAGTACACGGTACATCCTGTGTTTGCTTAAATGTTAGTGCTGTGATTACACAGATCCAGAGTCCACTGGTAAGTAATAATTGAGCTTAGCTATTCTGTCCAAATCCCACAGATTAAAATTGCCAAGGTACAGAAGGTAGTCAGCCTAGAACTTAAATTGCTGGATATCTGATGCACTTTTACACAACATGCATGTCAGCCTCAAACATCACAATAAAGTAATCTTTTTATGACACTGTCTCATTGCCTTTTTTTCCTTGCACATCTTTTCACATCACTAAGAGTTAGCATCGATGAAATATCTAGTTTAGCTTTATTTATCAATTGTTCTCTTGAAATCCAAAGTAACTTTGCAGTACTACTACTACTACTCACTTGCCATTTTCTTTTTGGGCTTGACAACATTTGCTGTTTTTCTTAAATTACCCCACTGCAGAAACAGAGGTCTGAAGTGAAAATTCAGTTTTCATGTAGCATATTTAATCTTTATTGTTAGAGAAAAATCTTTCAAAAGTAATCCCTAAAAAATGAGTCAAGATAGAAGAAGAACCCAGTATAATTTAGCTCTGTGAATTTTTAACACTTCAGATTGACAACTCTGAAATGAGAGCATTTAATCGTAGCTGCTTCTAAAAAAATTTTCCACAGACAAACATAGGTATCTCTGCTTTCACTGATTTCTATCCCTTTTCAATGTGTCTATGTTAATCTTTCACTAGTTGATCTCTGATTCAATGAGCTCTCAAGAACAACTCTCAAGTTGTTATTAAAATGGTTTGAGTTCAGTCCCAAATTCAGGATGCACAACACACCATGGAAAGCATTTTTATAGGATCCATCTCTTTACAAAACATTCTTCAGTTAGTATATAAGCAGGCTGACTTGAACACAAATAGGAGAGAGATTTAGAAAAAACTCATTAAAGTGAAGGACTCAAAGAGCTTTAAAATTTTATTTACTCATCTATCACAAAAAGATTGCTTTCTACAAACATTCAGACCAGAATAAAAAGATGTCTACTTATGAATTTCTCAGAGAAAGATTCTTCTATGTTTTATAACCACACATGGTTCACACCACTGAAATATTGCTACATCCCAGATGGGAAGAAGAAATTCTTAGTGTAGTGGTTTCCAGGTTTTTTAGAGCAAACCTTCCTGATACTCCATTATTCCCATCAGTCTGAGGTCTATCCATCCCAATTCCTCCCATCATCTCTGCCTCAGCAGGTTCATCTCCTGACCTAAGTCTTCTCCCCAGAACACCAACTCTCCTTGCACTTTGGTCGCTTCTCACCTCCAAAATGTGCAGGTGATACTTGAAATCAATGGAGATCGGGGGAGAGGAACAGAAAGCATTGAGCTACAAGTACCACCAATTCACCTGATTAACTAGGCTTTGAGTAACTTTAAATCAATTTGGGCTGACCCTAACTGTGAAGTGAATAACTGGCTAAGCAGAGGTGGGAGGCTGTGTGAGGACACACGGCACAGCTACCATTTCACAACCATTTCCAGTCCAAGTCCCACCTCCTTCCTGGAGAAATGAAGGCAACAGCAGTGGTAGAACAGAAAGAGAAAGCATGAAGGAGCAAGCAGAGCTATTGACCTGTCCCTGCCTACCTTTTACAGGCAAGATTTCTTGTCGTAATGATTGGGTACACGCATTAGTGAAGAAAGAGGAAAATTAAGTCCAGGGTAGAAGAACAAATCACCACGACTCCAAATGCTTCCAAAAGCACAAATGCTTTTAACACCTATTCAAATGAATCATAATCTTTTTCTCTGAGTAACAGCAAAGAGCAATGCCATAAGTGCTATTTAAGATACTTTGACTGCACTGAAAATATTTACAGCTTTTGCATTAGTGCATAAATTAATCACTCTTGTAACTTTACTGTCCTACAAAAGTGTTCAGGACTGATGAAGCCAATGATAGCAGATTGGTTTGAAGTTTTAATTAAACACAATTAGAATTAATTTAATAAGTTTAATTTTCAGTAAACATCAGGAAGCGTCCCCATTAAGATGAAGTCTCCTTCAAGTAGGTTATGCTGGACAAACAGGAGCTGCAACATCATTGATCACTGCTTACATGTCAGATCTCAATGCTTTTCTGCCTCTACTAACTGGTCCAAGTCCAATTTCCTCTAACAGACCCCAGCATTTAGCCATTACCTCTTTCCACCACTGCTCCAACCACTCCAGTCTTCCAGCACCACTTTCACCTTCTTCACCATCACCTCCTAGCTCTGCAATAACTTCTGAAAAATGAATGTACAGCATATAGCTTCCCCTGGAGAGGAAAAAGGGAGTATTTTCCCAGGAATATATTTTATGTACTGATGTTTCCATTAATTCCTTCCAAGTAACATGAACCTCTTGGCTTCTATACCTTAAAGTTATTGAAGATCAAAATAAGCTTTACTGTCTCAGCAAGAGAACATGAGATATGCCTCAAATGATCCTCGTTTTATCTGCCCTGGTGTTCCATCGTGATGTTTGTAATCTATTCTCTGTGACAAATAGCACTACATATGGCTCTAATTCCAGACTGATACTAATAAAAGCAAGAGTGGTAATAATATCTAGAGTTATCCCACTAGCTGTGATTGTGCTGGAGTACAAATGACTCCTGGAGACTGTGCAGAAGGAGATGGGAATTTTATTTTCTTCTTACAGATGATTCACACCATCTTCCCTCTAGTGATAGGAGAGGCAAGCATAGCTGATTTCCTTTATGGCTACCACTTAGTGACACATAAGTACTAGTTGCTTTACCCAGAGGATATTGAATGCAAAACACGTAACAGAACGGAAGGTGAATGAACAAGCAGAATCCATGGGTCTCATGCTTAGCAAGCTGAGCATATACAAATACAGTTAAAAGCCTAAACTTTTCAAGTTACAATCTAGCACAAAACTCATATTGCTCCAAAGAAAGAGCCAAAACCAGCCTTGGGGATGGTGGCAAAAGAACTCCTTTACCTCCCCTGGCTAAAGAGAGAGGTTAAGAAGATAGCTCAGATCTTGACCACAACAAGACAAGCATTCAAAACAAAAAAAAAAGCCAAACAAAAAAATAAAGCAGAATTAATCCCACCTTCTGGCTCTGTGTCTGTCTTACACTCAATTTATTTGCTTCGCGTGTGACAGTTTCTTGTGTCAACCAAGGACCTACCTTTGGGGAGAATCTCAGACTTCATGAGTTACACTGTGCTTGCAGAGTGCAACAGAAAGTGACTATACTAGGGACTTTATTTATTTTTAAATGCAGACACATATTTTCCCAGATTGTGATAGACTTCTTATTTGTAATAATATTTTGCCTTCTGTAGCACCTTGTGTCTCAGCATGGCTGAATACTTTGCAAACATTTAATTAAGCCTTATGATGTCCCACCGAGTTTGGCAGGTAGGTGTTTCATAATGGCATCAGATATTTAAAATTACTTGCACACACAGACATACAAAAACTGATCATTAGGGGCAGAAGTGGGAACACAATATGGAAATTTCACTGTCACTTCCCCAGCTTAACTACCTGAGGACTCTCAGGTGGAGACTTTGGAGGGCCTTGGGTGGATAATGGTATGTCAGGTGGCAGTAAAGCTGACAGCTAGAAAGGAAGATGAAACTGTGTTATGGCAATCTTCCCAGGATTTCAGGTGACAGAAGTCAAAGTGTCTAGCCTTTGGCTTCATTCACTGATGGACAGAAGGGTGTAAGATTACTCTCCATCTCTGAAGAGACTATGGACAACCACAGAGCCCAAGTGCAGTGTGTTCTGTTCAGGCATCCAGAATGGCATCCCAGAACAGAACAGCAAGGTCAAACTCTCACCCACATGAGGTGGCAGAGCTGGCTGTGTAGCTGCAAAATGGCATATTACATGCAATTCTTAGACTTCTGCTGTGCTGCCATAATCTATGGCCGCAGCACCTGTCCCACTAAATTGCAGAGATATGTGCATCCTCAGACAACAGAAAGGAGGAAATAAAAGCAAGGAAGTTGACACTGAGATCATATGTACACTCTATAGTGAGGTCTCAGCCCACTGGCTAAGGAAACCAAAACTCATCTGGGGATTTATCCACAAGCCCCATTCATCATCATCTTTGTGTCTAAAGCTAACTCTTAAAATCCTACCTGAATCTATCCCCTTTCTTCTGCTCCAGAAGATTTCTGGTAACCCATTGGCTTGCAGAGGTAGCTTAACAGAGCCACAGGACTTGTGTCTGCTCACAGTGGGTTTCTAAACATCTTTGGCTGGTATCTTCAGCTTTGTTTCCCATGTTCCAGTGACATGAAGTCAGTTTGGTAGATGGCAACATTTCCTGCTCGCTGCTCGAGACAGCTCTGAAGCCCAGCCCAGGACAAATTTTTTCAGTCATATAAGCCAAGTCACTTCCCTATAACATACTGTGGCACCCAATCTTTAAAAATGTGGCAACAGAACTTCCCTGTCTTGTAGATATGCTCTGAAGTAGGGCATACATCAAATTAATAACATTTTGCACAGGTAATGAGCTCAATGTAATCTAAATGCTGTATTTGGATAAACAAAGAACTCTTGAGAGTGAGGCAATCATTTAATTGCCATGATCTTAATTCCTCCATCTCAGCTTTCCTATCTAACAAAGCATGCGGCAGTATCTGAAGAAGAGGTCAGATGTTCAGGGCTTTTTGTGTACCTTCCACACTGCTGTGATGGTGCAGACTGCTTAAGCATCTTACTAATTTCTTTTATTTATCCCTTTTTTTCCATAAGCCTTGGTTGAATAACAGCATAGGGAACAAGAAGTCCAAAGGACAGAGAGGAAAGGAACACCTGCCAGATAAATATAACTGGTATACATGCACCCGTCTGTGCCAAGGAGGGTGGGCAATTAACTAAATCATTTCATCCATCCCTTCCACGCTCTCTGTATGCAAATGCTATTCGGACACTCTAGTCAGTCACTACATAAAATAGATTTAAAGATCTCTTAAAGAAAGAGATTACTGCAGGATTTTATACATCTTAAGGGTTTTTATCTCTGCTTGTAGAGGAACGCTGTTAGTGATATGAAATATCTCTACCTATTCCACAAACACACTTTGCATTGGTAGGATGCACTGCAAGTAATTTGGCTAATGTGCTGCATTTGGAGAAAACCAACAAAAGCCAGATAAAGAGCCACAAGAAGTAGCTTTTCTGTCACTTCTTAAAAGCTCTAGTCTGCTTTATCATGTCTATATTTTATAAATGCATATACTGGCATTTCTAAGTAAGATTTATGATGACTTGCTAAATGCAGAAGATTGCTTAAAATAGCCATCAAGCACTTAGCCTAGCCTAGCTTTTCTGAGACCTAGGGGCTTTTTAGTGGGACTAAACACCTACAACACATTTAAAATTCAACGTATTTAAAATGAGGATACCCTTTTCAACAGTATTATTTCAAAAGCCCTTAAATAACCTGCCTAGAATCTTGCACAGAAACCACAACCATAACCAGTCCTCTTCTATTACTTCACACCTGATTTTAATTCTTTCAATGGCTTTGGGAAAAACACAGCCTTAACAAACATGTCACTGACCAGCAAAGTAGCAACTGAAACACTTTCTGCTGGGAATCCCTGTATATACCATAAAAAAAAAAAAAAAAAAAAAAAAAAGGCATAAAGAGTAAACACCCACTTTTAGAAAGATTTTGCATCTTACTACTGAGAGAACACATAGTACCTTTGTCTTTGGTTATTTTTGACAAGCGATGCAGGGACTCATACTCTGTAGGAGCTCTCAGGACTACAGACTACAACACACTTGCAGGTGAGGACAGACACCAGGTGGTTCCCTTTCTACCTCATTGCATTTCTTGAAGCTGAACACTGATGTAAAGATGAAGATGGGGTTGTTCAGCAGAACACAACATTATCTGGAAATTATTCACAGGAAATATAAATTGACAGGTACCCACTGACTTAAGCTGGGACTAGAAGAAATGCCAAGATGCTCTACAAAAACAATCAGTGTGACAGTTTAGAATTAACTCTCCTTCTCATGGATGTGAGCATCTCTAGGAATTTGGGGCCATTTCAGACTTGTGGGAAGCTATGTGTGGGAATATCAGCAGCAGGTACCAGAAGACTCAATAGCAACTTGTCAAAATCTTGGGAGATTCTCAATGCATTTTTTCAGATCAAAAAGATTCAAGAAGGCCAGTCTTCCTAGATTCATGTGTTAAGCATGATATTTCCCTCAGCATTTCCAATGGATCCAGCACCCTGATGAAATGGAAGATGAACCACAGAGAGGTTCATAAAATGTATCATCCGTTTAGCAGGCAAATTTGCCCTTATTTTTGACAACAGTTCTGGCTAGTGAAGCTCTGGGTGTTACTCCAACCACAACAATCGCTACCAAACAACCCAGTGCCTAACCTCCCCTTTACATCTGTGCCAGCATGCGAAGCGACTGTGCTCTGAGTACAGCTAGCAGACGTTGCAGAGCTGTTATGTCTCATCACTCCAGTGTCTCATCCTTTGCCTCAACACAAGTCTTGGCTTTCTGCATGGAGGTACCAGAAACCAGGTGGTCCTGCCACGGTACTAAGCCCCACCACATCATTTGCCCCGGGGCAAGCAGGGGCCATCCTTTTCTGCTGCTCTGTCAATGGGGCACCCCTGACTCTATCTGTTCAGAGCCCCAGGACCACCAAGGGCGGGAGATGGTGTGTCTGGGGTGCTGTGGTGATCAAAGGGAGGACTGAAGCATTTGGGGAGATGTTTGAAAGAAAAGTCTAGAAGGCAAAATAGGAAAGGAAGAGCCACTGGGCATTGGAGAACCTTTTCTCTCCCTACAATCAGTCAGGGTTTTACTGTTTTTTCACCACCAACCCAATCTTTTGACAATGAAGAAAACATAATTCAGAAGAGAAAAGCAAAGATATTTTTCACTAAGCAGCTAAAACCCAAAGTATAACCCCCTTGCTCCCTGAAACAGGTGAGGGTGTGTTTTATCTCAGAGTCCTGAGATCAATTGACTTAGAAAGATATTATGAGAATGCACACTGGAAATTTATAACCACCCAGAGACATTTTTATTTTTCTCTAGCTGAGGACTGGAAAAAAAAGAAAAGAAAAAAAAAAGCAGGGGCAAACAGTTCTTTCAGGGCATCAGTCTTAAATAGGTTTCATGTAATCTTTATATCCTGCAGAGGTGAAATAAATTTGAAGGACAGCAGGCAGGACACAACAACACAGACCACCATACATCCATTTTCTTTCTACATCATCTGTCTGAAACAGCCCTGTGAGGGCTTCATGTCATTTATCAGCTCCACCTACACATGCCTCCTGGGGGAGGGCCCAGATAGAGATTTGCATCCCTGCAAATTCTTCATAACTGTTTGATACCAGCAGCATCAGGTAACCTCCTTGGTTTCATGCAGAGGGGAGACTGACAGGCTGAGCAGAGACAAAGAAGAAAGAGCATCATAAAGGTCTGAGGGCATACAAAGCTGGAGCAGGGAAAACAGAGGATGAAGTGAGGGAGGATTCATGAATTCCCGAAGAGGAAGGCTGGGGTGGGTGTCAGGGCAAACTTGAGCTGAGGATGGTTAGAAGGTTGAGAGACACGTCAAAGCAATATCATATTTGGAAGCTGCTGGGACAGTTATATGTTGATTTTCTCTTAAATCCTTTTAGGTGAGCAGCTGCCTGAGGCCAACCCTGCAGACACCAAGAGTAATATCCATTTTGTTGCATAACTGCAGGGCAAATCCTGTTTGAAGGAGAGGTAGGCACCTGTGTGAATTTAAGACCACTGCTCCTGGAGGTCTGAAGCTTTCCTAACACCAGGTACTGTGCTAGGCACTTTTATGTCTGTATTGGAAGTCTTTGGGAGCAGAGAAAGCCTAACACACACAAACCATTTTACAACTAAATGCATTCAAATTCAGCATTTCCAATGTCAGCTGGGGATCTTTTGGTACCCGGTACTGAATCTGGAATCATGGCAGAGAGAAATAATGGTGCTATTCAGGTTTTATCTCAGACAGCGACTAGATGTTTTTTTTCCAGGCTGCAGGCGGTCAGTGCCACATGACAGAGCAAACAGTAAACCCTGTTTCTGGTGATGGCAGCACAGATTTCTTTCTTCATGAAACTAAAGCCTTTCTGCACACTTTTCTCAGCCTGGTCATAAATCTCTTTTCACACTAATTTATTGCACTGTGCCCTGTGAATTCACATGAAGACAGCTTCATAAAAGAACATGCAAGCACCCTTACACTCTGTAACAGCATAAAAAAGATTTAGTGTAAATAAGAATGAGAACTGAAGGGATAGCACCAGTGGGAAGTCTGGTCCTGTGACTAAATTAATACAATGACAGCCACTCTGAAATTTGTCTTTTCCAGCAAAATGATGAGGTATCCTGAAAGTTTCCATGACAACACAGTCCAACCTTGTGTTACAAGATGCTTATGCAACAAAGCATCTAAAAGTACAGTGCCTGGGGAAAGCCTTCCAACAACAACAACAACAAAAAAAAAAACCCAAAAAACCAAACCACAGCACAGGGTTTCAGCCTTATTCAGATTATTTTTCATGTGTTTGATTTTTTCTTTTCTGAAACTTCAGATAAAAAAATGAATTTTACATAGTTTTCTGATTATATCACTGCTTGTTATTTTCAGTTAAAAAGGCATGCACAGAAATGTGGAGTAACATGGAAATCTGACACATTTTTTCTTTGGTCAAAGTGTAAAAACCTTGCAGCTTAATAGATTTTTGTGTTTCCAGAAGAGCTGTGTTGGTTGTTAGTCACTGTAACAGTGGCCAAAAGTGACAAACACCAAAATCACTGTTCTCTGCAGTGTATGCTATCTAAAATATGAGCTATAAAATTTAGATAGAATATGCTTTAATGCAAGATTCTTCTATGGCAAAAGAGGACATGCTTTTACATCAGACAGGTTCTCACCCATGGTAGGATTCAGCTGATTAAATGGAGATGTCTGATGCCATTTGAGATGCCCAAGGCTTCCCTGATAGCCCCCAGCTGCTACTCCAGAAGAGACCAGGGCTCTTACAGATCCTGTGTTACATCTCTCAGCTCTGTGTGAATAAATCAGACACCAGAGCATTTAACACCACGGGGCCTGAGAGCAAATGGGATCTTGCACTATCAGGGTCAATAAACAGTCTTCAGATGCCAGGATTTCATCTTATAAATCTTATCTAGTGCATATCCAAATTAAAAACATTATCATCAAAAGAAGTAATCAAGTGCTTAGTTTAGACCCCATCTCTAGGAAGAGCCGAGACCTTTCTAATTTCAGGGTCCATTCCACTGATTTCAGTGTTACTGTGAAGTTGCAGAACATCCAAAACAAGTGCAAAAATTGAGGCCTCGAAGCAACCCCCTTGCGTACAGGCTGGATGAGTTTCCCAGCAAAGCTTTTCACTAGGATGACAGAAACGCAGGTGGAACAGAATATTAAAAGACATCTTATTAGGTTAACATGGCTGGAGAATTAGCCTGCAAACAAATAAGACAGGCAGGGATTATATAAGCTTTAATACAATCTTTTATCAGATCTGAGGAGTCTCTAATTAAACTAACTATGGAAAATATTACTTAATGAATCTGTAAATAAATACCAGCAGGAGAGACGACAGAGCTAAAGAATACCTACTAGGGAAAGTCTGATCTCCAGAGAGGAGTTAAAAGGAGCAAAGCAAGATCAGAACTGCTAGAGCATCACAGCCTTCATCACTAATGGACATCCCAGAGGGGAAACACACAAACACCCAGGAGAACACCCACAACCTTCTACCTTCCCTCACTAGCTCTTGCCATACAACTTCATCTCTGGTAAATTCAAAGCATTCATCAGTTCAAATGTCCTTTGAAGTCTTTCCTTTCACACACTATATTTCACTGTGTTTAAACCTCTGCTAACACTCCAGCAAGTTCAACCTGGCACTGCCTTTGATTAGAAGGGTGTGTGCAGTATCTTGCAAGTCCAGGAAGCCACAGCAATGCACATTGAAGGGTCTGTGGAAAGGAGGTCACCCAGAATGGGTGAACCACTAAACTCCAGTAGAGCCAGATACATGACATGTAAAATCTCCACAGAGGCCAAGACTTCAGGTGAGTCAAACAGGATGTAAAGTTTAGTCATTCTGCTCCAGGGGAAGGTAGGCAGCTGCTTTTCCTGGGAACAGGATTAGTCTTCTGACTCTTGAGGAGCACCCCTCCACAATAAAACCACAGTATTTTAATGATCTATTACGGATACCACCCATGCCTCTGCCCGCATCCTGTTACTCTGTGAGCATTGCTGAGAGCCAGCCTGTACAGCAATCAAAGTGGCTGGCCACAACTTCTGTTCCTTCTGAAAATAATTCTGCCATTCTTTCAAGACAATGTGCCACATGGTTCTCCCAGAATCACTCCAGGAAATTCAAATAAGCCACAAAAAAACCCAGCCACCCAGACAACCAACTACACTTTCACAGACACCCATGCCTGTATATTTAGTCCTCCCTTAGGTCTTCAGTAGCTCTCCTCAGCATGCTGACAACTAGTACTCTGCTTGGAGTACTTCCCTCCTTCAGCACTCCTTGGTGGTGTTCAACAACAAAGAGTGGTTAACAGATAATTTCATTCCATTTTAGCTGGTCTGCAATGCTGTTCCACAAAACTTCCTGCAGTAGGATCATAACTTGTCGCTTCACCCTGAAGGAACCTCTTAAAGGTACAATGTCCCTTATCGCTTACAGCTTTCCAAATCAACTCCTCCTTCACTGCTGACCATCCTTTCCCAAAGGGTTGGAGTTCAACAGTAATTTTATCTTAGATCTTTTATTTCCAGCTTCATCTCAATTTTTGGTTTGGGGTGGTTTTTTTGTTGTTTTTTTTTTTTTTTTTCTTTTTAAAAAGAAAACCACGTTTCTGAATTTTCTCATTCTTGACTGTCAGACTCACCTGAGCAGCTGACCCTATTAATTGACCCAAACCAGTCAATCCCAAGTGGAAATGACTGCATCATGTCTAAAGAATCACTACAACAATCTACCACTACAGCAATCCTCCTTTCCCAGCTACTCTCTGGAATAGCTTCTGCTGCTCTAGAAGCAGCAGACATATAGATATTTAACCCAGGAAGGAAAAAAAAAGAAGTCAGAATAGCCTCATATTAGAAAGCCTAATTTTATTTCTCTGATTAGCCTAATACTGTGTACAAGTCCATAATTTACAGGAGAACTTTACACAAACCACTAAGCTGGAAAGTCAAGCTGGGGATCAGCAAATAAACAAACAGATTACTCTTTTCATTTTGTTTGAATAATTCGTTTCAAGGTTTTTATTACATCATGCTTCATTTTTGATACTAATATACCAAGATCCTCAAGGAAAGCTCAGAGACTAACATCTCAATTTCCACATGTAGCACAGAAGAAATAATCTTTTGGAATCTCCATACAACATGGATTTCCCTTATTTTATCAGTAAATATATTAAACTGTTACCTTTGCCTCAACGGTATGATGGTGAGAATAGAATGCCAGCATCATGGGGAAGACAATACCATTAATGAAGTTACAGATTATATGGTATTTCACCTCCTTTACAGTCAGTTTTTGAAAACTGATCTTGACACCTCATTCAAACAGGGGTCTTCAATGCATTTCAATTACAGGAAGAAAATAACCAAAATGTTTTACAATAATGAACTAACATCAAGACTGACAGACAGCTAGGATATTTGAAAAGTATCCTTGCACGGAGAAAAATATTGATCTGCAACATCTATTTCCAACCCTTACTTTACCCCTTTATCCTCTTCCAATGCAAAATAACTTTTCTTTCTTTCTTTCTAAATCTGCTTTTCTCTACCTTCATTCTTTTTCAGCTCAAATAACTTACCAGTTTCAGTGAGCTTGCTCTTCTGGGTGGTGTCTTTTAAAAATAAAGATACATGCTTTAGAAGGCAGGGTGTTTATAGGAGAAGCTCCACCACAATCTAGATTATGTTAAGCGGTGGGAAGGACTAAAATCCCTAACATGTGCATACATATTCATCTACACCCACAGCATCACTGACAGCATTAGGTGAGCTTGTCTTGCTGCAAGTAGTGGCTCATGTCAAAGCATATAGTTTATATGTATAATATTGAAGCTTGGTTTTGTTTCTTCCTTTGAAAGCAAGTGTGTTGGTATAAGAAACAAAGGTCCCTTTAGAGACATATGTATTTAATACACTGGTGTTTGCAAAAGCAAAACAATGGAGACAGTAGCTAAATAAATTTTACTTGAGTGATGCAGGTAACTACGTTTTGCGATAATGAGATTCTGCTATAACATTTAGCTGACCATGATGATTGTCAGCCTGAGTTAGACCTGGAAAAATGGCATTCAAGTGATTTTTTTTTTTTTTAGAACCATTTTGTTTTCAGTTTATATTTCAGGCCTGACGTTTGAGAATCTGAGAGTCTAACAACTGAAGTTGGAGTTATAAGTGATTAATTCCCCTGGAAAACAGACAAAAAACCAACACAGCGTGCTTTTTGTGTCTTTTACAAGATTTTGTGCCTTTTCACTTGCACTGTGCAGCTGTACTGGGGAATAAAACAAGCAGAAGGCTTGCTTGTTGCACCTGAATGCAGAGAGCTGCTGTGAGTCTTTCCTAAAATCAAAGGAATGTGCTACTTTTTGCCAGCTGAAATCCTTTCCAACTCAGAAATCTTCTGTTTATGGATAAAAATAGCACCATAGTGACAGGGCTGTGTCCAGCCCTTCTCGCCAGCCCTGAAACAAGACAGCACCTGGCAAGAGCCTTCTGGTGTTAATGAGGTGATGTGCAAGTATCGATGCTATCAGCTGCTCCATTCCTGTGCAATGTGACTTTTTGTGATGCACCCTCTTGTCCTCTATGCATATAACCACTCAACCACCACATGTAAGGACTTGCCATTTGTTGTGTTTCTCCTGCATTTTTCAGTCTCAGGTGCTGAGCTTTTCCTTTCTGCTCCCTGCTGTGAGGGCAGGTTGTATTTCCAAAGAATCACATTTCAAACATTTTTTTTTTTTTTTAACCTTTAGCTCTTCTTTCTATTTTTACTCCCGAAACAATTTCCAAGTGTTCCTGTCCCCTCTCCATTATCTCTGTCCTAGCTTTTCAAGTTTAAGTCAGTCACACAGAAGCAGATTGGTTTTGGTTTATTTTTTTCAGAAGCAGAAGGACAGACATCCAAGATGCACACGTTATTTTAAATTTCCCTGCAGGATTTAATCTTTACTATCCTCTTCCAGGTTCTTTCAGAGGGATTTACCTATGTGGACTGTAAGGGAAAGAATGTTGTTTTCGCATAATAAGCCTGATGGGAAGGGCAGGAGCGATTCACCAAAGCAATCAACAAGAGCAATTCACAACCATTGAAATCCCTGGCCTAGGGCTAGAAGGCAAGTGGTCTTTTTGTTAACTGTGATGACCCAGTACTTGGAACTGGCTTTAGATGGATGCAGATACCGGAAGACTTGGGGCGAACTTTTCCATCTTAGTAGGCTTGCGTGATGAGCTCATGCATATTAACTTCTCCGCCCTGGAGAAAGCCAAGGTTTATTTCCATGAACATGCGATGTATGAACACATACATGAAGGGGCGTATCGGTAGGCGGTTCGGGAAGTCTGTACACCCTGTAGTACTCAGCCAATGAGGAATCAGGGGAGGGAACTGGCGGTTGGGAGAAAGGGATATAAACCATTGCATGATGGCTGGTAGGCGCGTCCACTTGATGGGGGCGCCCGGTCTTGCAAGAACGTAATAAAGAGTGAGTGCTTCACACCGCGTCCTGTCTGAGCTATGGGCAATTGGCAACTGAGCGTTTCTCACATGGACTTTCACTGGTTAAAAAAAAAAAAAAAAATCCCTCTAACCTTCAATATTTATTTACTGAAGTCTATTATTATTTAGCTTAAATACCTCTGTTCCCTCTGTGGTGCTGCCTTTCTTTTCTTCCAAGTATATTTATAGGCAGTTATCTCTACCTTAATTTCATTAAGCAAGGTCTCAGACTCCCAATTATCTTAGCATAATTGTGCATCCTATCCTTTATATCTACATAATCAAGGGCTGAAGCATGGCTCTATCTTACATGAGACCCAGAAAGAGCGTGGAAGAGCTCTCTTTGTTTTAGAGAGAACAACTATGCATGTCTCCATGTCAAGTTTTTGATCCCTCACCAGACACAGCCCAGAACCACAACATCTCCTTTCAAAGGAAAACACATCATTAATACTCTGTATCCCATAGCTGCAGGATGATGGTAATTCCACTATCCAACAGTTCCAAATCAGCTGGTGACCACTTCAGCAAAGAGCAGCATCTTTTTATTGGGAATACACCTACACAGTTTCAAACCTTCACCTACATAAAAGAAGAGGTCAAATGAAATGATGGATCTTACACAGGCTTTAAAAGTAATTCCTGGGTAATGGGCTTTAGTTAAGGGTTTTCCAGTCATATGGGAGCAGAGTCAGGAAGGAGGGAAAGACTTAAAACATTTGACCTGGTTAAAGGGTTTTTTTTGGTTGGTTTTGGGGGTTTTGGTGGGGTACTGCTATGGAATGGAGGTTTGTGTCAGAGGTCACCACACACATAAACAACCAGGACACTCACATTTCTTCACTTTGGGAAGTCTAAGGTATAACAAATCGTAGTGAACAGGTTAGGCAAGGTGAATCAGACAACAAGAACCAACACCTAAACTGGGGGAGAATCTCAGCCTCCATGTTGCTATAAATCAGAATGCCTATATCCCTTTCAATTAAATGACCCAGATGAAAGAGAAACACAAAGATGATAAAGTAGCATAGCATTCAAATATGTGTAGTAGCTCACTGCTGAATGTAGTATATCAGGGATTGCTGTTGATGGGAAAAAGTTTCCTAGTCCAAGTGATCCATTAGGGCATTGCAGAGTACTCTAAATTCTAACCTCAGAAAGGCTGCAATTACATATTTTAGAAAGCCGATGGCTAGGACAGGATGTGGTAAAAGAATATAAGTTAATGAATGCTCTGGAGAAGATTATTTCTTTCTCATGAGTCCAGACAGATGTTCAAAGAAATTAAGAGGTGAGGAATGAAAGGCAGATCAAAGGAATGTCATTTCTAACTCACCATGTGATTAAACTGTAATTAATTGCTATAGGATGGGGATGAAGCCAAAAAATAACAGAATTCTAAATGGGATAGAATATCTACACAGATATCAGGAGTACCCACAGTTATTTTTATTGATGATTAAAATTTTTAATTAAAATAATTCACCCTATCAAAATATTAAGAAAGGATGTTAAATCTCATGCCGTAGGGCTTAAGAGAATCTCCAAATATTAAGGGCTCTGGATGAGTCCCAGCTCACAGAGCTGATTATTCACATCAACCAATCATTTATTCTGACACTTCAATCCTACCCTATGGTTTGAAATGAATGGGGTTGGGCCTCTGCTTCTCTCAGGCTAATTGGAATTTCTCAGCCCTAAACCATACTGTCCTTGTGCTCAGAGTATCCAAGAACTGCAGGTGCTGAAGGACACATTGCTATTCAATTGTATATGACTATTTATCAGGCCAAAGTACAGAGTAGAAGATAAATTATATCCAATTATCTCTTGTTGTTCTCTCTGATATAATAATGTCTAGCTTCCCTTTAAAAATTACCACCTTCCTGTTGTCCATTAGCTTGCTACTGACTTAGTAAAAAAAAAAAAAATTCAGAGTGGCTTACCATGGAGACATGACTGAATACAGAAATAAAGTGTGACATGTGAGAACCAAAGACTTAAAGCAGAAATACTATCTTTTATTGGATCAATTCATGGGAACTCCAGAAATGGTTTCCATCGCACATATGTCTTTGACCTGGTGATGCTAATTTAAATGTACTTCTTCATGTCCTCAGTTAAAAGCTGAGGTTAATGAATTTAACATTCAGATCAATAATCCCATGAAACATATTGAAGTGAATTTAGGGCAGGGCAAACTGTAATATACTGAATCCCTGGGGACCCACCTTATATCTCTTCAAAACAGTTACAGCAGAGGCATTGTAAAGCCTACCTTAATCATGCTGCTCTGCCAGTACGGTCCAGTCTTATTCTGTAGTAACTGCTTCCAGGAACAACAGAATAAGACTCCTCCCTCTTTAATTTGACTGCTTAGGGTGCCAATTAGCACAGGTTGATAGGAACTCCATATGATGAGAAATCAATTGTATGCTCAAAGGTAAGGCTAAAAACTCATTTCCTGTTAGGAGGAAAAAATTCATGCAGCTAGATTATTGCAAAGATTAGAAACCCAAGTGAAATGCACAAACTTGAAGGGAGCTAACTTTAGGTCTTAAACTTGAAGCATATTCTTTTTCTAGCTGCTATTAAATTAAATTTTGTAAAGTTCAAACTTTAAAGTTGCATGTTTTGTTTGTAGGTCTGGTTGGTTAGCTTTGTCAGATTTCAGTCAATTCTTCTGCATATCTAGTGAGTTTGAGACTACAGCAGAAGCAAGTAAGAGAGCTAAAAGCATATATATCACTGGCATTGCAACATAGGTGCAGCAATGCCAGTGATATATGCCAGGTGCAACACATCTACAGCGGTAGGAATGGGAGGCTTGTCCCCAATCCAGAATGACTTTCAGACCACACACAGCTTCCTTTTGTTTACCTTTTTCTCTTTTTTTTTTCTTTTTAAAAATGTCCCCTACAGTTGATTCACTCACTATAAGTTAGATAGAATCCACCTGGCATCTGCTTTGCAGGGTGGGGCTCAGATATCTTTTGACTTTTTTTTCAGAGGAAAGAAATGCTTCAAATCTAAAGTAGGCCAGCATGCCTTCATGTGTCCTGTAGTTGTGGTCTGTGACCCTCAGAGAAGAGCAGAGCCTTCACATCTATTGACTGCTTTGTGGATCTGGGCTAGAGGACTCAATGTCTGTAGATCAGAGATGCTGATCTGTGATCATCTTTTTGATGGCTAAGGTATGTGTAACCAGGCCCATAATTAACCAGAAGCTGTTGTTAGGTTCATACAGTTGTACTTTCCAATAACTAATTCCCTGCTACTTCAGGAGCTGTAGATAACAAAAACATCCCTGATCTCTTGCTTTTGCACACAAAGACTGTAGGAACTAGTACCTTCATTTTGCATATGTAACCATATGTATTTACACACACTTGTATCAGAGCAGCTAGATATGTCTGCACCAAACCTTCTGGAGACTCATCTAAAGGCAATATTGATTTGATTTTTCCTGGTGTTCACAGAGTGCTGGGTTGCACTGAATGGCCCAGATGTTTCCTCCCAACATTCCTGTATTTTGTTGGATATAAGAAACATTAAATTCCCATCATTATTCACAGTGCTTGCATATGCTCTACTGTGAGTCAACAGGATTTCAGGACGAGGGCCCTCAAAATTAGGAGCTGAAAAATCCTTCTTTAGCTCCTGTTTTATCCATGATGCGCCAGAAATAACAGTAGTTGCTTCAGGCACTTAACTTGCTGCATACAGCCTTTCCAGTGTACTTTTGCTTTAAGAGGTCAGAGTAGCTGAGGGTCTACATCATATCTAACCCAGGGAAGACCCGTAAGATAGCAATTCCTCATCCAGTATTACCAAAGAGATCTGCATGGGGAAAGCATAAGGGAAACCTAAGCACTCCATAACCATATTTTCTGTAATCAGGCTCCTTACAAAACACAGCTAGAACAGCCGCAGCTATGTCTTTCATCCAAAAATTCAATGAATAAACTATTCACAATCACATGGTAGACTGCAAAGATCAGTTCACTTGCCTCGCTTCTTTTGATCTTAATCCACATCTCCTCCCCTTAATTTGCCTGAAGGGTTTTGTTCTGTGATATACTAAAAGTAGTTTTGGAACTAGCGTGCACCTCATGTTAAAGTTGGACTATTTGGGGACTGAGAGTCTAAAAAAGATTATGTGAACCCAGTGACTACACAGAACTTCCCCCATCTGCCCCCAATATTTCATTAATTTGTAATTCCTCCCTTAGGTGCTCAGTCAAGCAAAGACTGAAAAAGTTTTCCTTTTTTTGTCCCAAGGTGAGT
This sequence comes from Strix aluco, assembly GCF_031877795.1. NCBI lineage: Eukaryota > Metazoa > Chordata > Aves > Strigiformes > Strigidae > Strix > Strix aluco. Next base: position 5,818,340 of record NC_133931.1, on the reverse strand, counting down.
TTTACCATTAATGAAAACAGTCACATTCACTCTGTCTCTCCTAGCCTAAAGAATATAGAATCATAGAATCATAGAATGGTTTGGGTTGGAAGGGACCTTAAAGATCATCTAGTTCCAACCCCCCTGCCATGGGCAGGGACACCTTCCACTAGACCAGGTTGCTCAAAGCCCCGTCCAACCTGGCCTTGAACACTGCCAGGGAGGGGGCATCCACAACCTCTCTGAGCAACCTGTTCCAGTGTCTCATCACCTTCACAGTGAAGAATTTCTTCCTTATATCTAATATAAATCTATCCTCTTTCAGTTTAAAACTGTCACCCCTTGTCCTATCCCCACACTCCCTGATCAAGAGTCCCTCCCCCCTTTCCTGTAGCCCCCTTTAAGTACTGGGAGGCCGCTATAAGGTCTCCCTGGTGCCTTCTCTTCTCCAGCTGAACACCCCCAACTCTCTCAGCCTGTCCTCACAGGGGAGGTGCTCCAGCCCCCTGAGCATCTTTGTGGCCTCCTCTGGACCAGCTCAAGCAGGTCCATGTCCTTCTTATTTTGGGTCCCCAGAGCTGGACACAGCACTGCAGGGGGGATCTCACAAGGGCAGAGTTAGAGGGAGAAAATCCCTCTCCCTCAACCCGCTGGCCACACTTCTCTCAATGCAGCCCAGGATATGTTTGGCTTTCTGGGCTGTGAGCACACGTTGCTGGCTCATAGTCAGTTTTTCATCCACCAATATCCCCAAGCCCTCCTCTGCAGGGCTGCTCTCAATCCACTCATCCCCAGCCTGTATTTTGCTTGGGATATATCACTATTTAAATCAAAGTGAAACCACTTCAATAAACTAGAGGAGGGGAGCTATTCCTTAGTGGTTTTGTGAACATCTTCAAACCAAGCGTTTAAGGTTTTTGCCTTAGATTTGGAGTTGTGGTTCTATGTTTCCTTTAGACAGAAGAAGGAGTTAAATCTCCCAGACCTCCATGAGTGCTGTAGCTACTGATCTGTTGGATGCAAGGGTGAATGTGAAATGTGAACACATAAAATATCTTTTTGTGTCCTGCTCCAGGCCAGATCTGTGAGGGATGCTCCAAGCTTTTCTACCAGCCTGAGCGATACAGGTAGATGTTCACCATGAGAGACTGGTGATCTGGATAGACATATGAGCAAATCAGAATTTCCAAAACTGAGGTACTTCTAGACACATTCAAGAGCAGAATAGTGAGTGTCTACAACCTTGGTCCTTTCAGAATAAGGCAGTTGAGCAGAGATTTACCGAGCACACCAAAGCAAGCACTTAGCAAGGCTTACTTACCCTTCTGTCCGCTTCTCTCTATTCATCACCGGTTTTCCAGAGCTGGTCCCTCTGCCTATATGATTTATTTCAAGCATCCATATGATGTTAACAGAAATAGGTCTCTGTCAACAAGACATATCTGAGGAGAGCGATATTACTGTTCTGTCATTATTAACTGCTCTTATTAAGAGTAGCTTGTGCTACTTCCCATTTGATGTGGTGTTTACTGGCTAGTTAATTATTACATGTGATTGTCCTGTGAACATGAGAATGAAAACCACTTCTCAGCTGTGTGCCAGAATAGCTGGGGAAGTGTTAGGAAGCATGCTTTATCAAGGTTTTATCCCATAAGGCTTATTATCATTCTTTTTCAGAATTATCACAGCTAGACTCATGATCTTATGTTGATCAGATCATTCTTTCCATCCTACCTCTGCCACAGAACTGCACTCAGCTGGTTGTTACTTAGGGTTGTTGCCTTTTAATTTTAGCCAGGATAGAAATTTCTCCTTTCTATATATTATAAGTCCTTTCTTTAACAAAGCCCCCTCAAACTGTATTTCCCCTATTTTGGCTGTGCACACAGATAAAACCCTCTCCTCTGTTCACCTCCTTTCTGTTTTTTGGCTGCCACAGCTTTTCTTCTGTTCATTCACCCAGCTGCAGCTAAGCTGGGCACATTGCTCTCAGTGAGCTCCCTTTGATCATTTCATCTTCCTCTACACATCAGAAACAAGCTCCTTTAAGCAGTTTTATAATTTATCCCCCATCTCATTTAGCTGACTCATTAGTACCTCAAAACAAAACCCATTTCTGCCATCCTTCCACCAGCCTTAACACTAAGGGATTAAATGAAGCACAGTATCCTCCCAGCTTTTCTTCAAGTGATGACATCTAGCTCTTGTGCTGACATGAAGTTAGGATGCTGCCAGAATAGGGACCCAGCTCTACAAAGTGCCTACTGGGAACACACTGCCATGCATCAAGCCCAACAGATGAAGCAAAATGTTTTATTTGAAAGATAGCCACTCATTACCAAAACTACTTTTTTTTTTTTTTTTTTTTTTTCCTTTATAAGTTGCTCCAGTGGCTCCATTTGCATTAGGAAACACATGATATTAAGAATCTGACAACATGGGTGTTATTTGATCTGCCTGTATACCAAGTTTTGCAATAAACAAACTTTGCCTTCTTTATCAGATGCTTATTTTCAGTTCACAGCAGATGTCCGTATATCTGGGATTACCGTGTGAACTCTGAAAAGCCAATATCCAGAGTAACACTGAGGACCAGACTCAATGCATCAGGTGGAAAAACATTTATCCATCCTCCCTCTAAGGAGGTGGTGCATCCAGAGAGGAGAGCCAGAGTCCTCCTGACAGGGACTCAAACCTCAGGAAATTACTCTGAAGAAGGCTTTCTCTTTCTATAGAAAACTGAACCACATGCAGTGGTTTCAGTTAAATGTCTGAAATGTAGCAGTATGAATCTGGACTTTTAAACAAGTCATTAATTCTTACAGTTAGCAATGAGATTTAAGGATATAAACTTCTGTAAATTCGTGAATCCATAACAAAATTCTGTTTTTGTGGATATAACCATTTCTGATTGTTTCCTTCTCTCCACAGCAGTAAGCTTTTACTCTGGAATGCCTGCATAACTTTTTTTCCTTCCACTCTTTCTTCATTTATACAGTTTTGATTCAGGTCACATGAGCAAACTTTAAATTAATTCATTTTTCACACTTTTACTTTAAAATCCATTTGCTATGCATTGCACACCCTTTAAAATTCACTTCAGGGATAACTTCTTGCTTTTTTGTTATGCCTTTACAGTGTTGTATAAATCAATAAGAATTTCCTTTGTTGTTTTTAATGTTAAACTTCCTGCGTGATTACACCTAAAAGGGAAAGAAATGCTTCCAGATGAAGTAATGTGGTATGGCCCCAAAAGACTCAGGTTTACAGATAGGGTTTCTTTCTAGGTCTAGTAATTTTTGTTTGTAGACTGATACTTTTCGTGGAAAAAGATGGCAGATATAAACAAGTGATGTGAAGAAAAAGCATACGGATCATTTTCCTCACTCCAGTGCATCTTATTAAGATAGCAGTTAAAGAATGAGTGAGGTCATGGTTTAAATATGGTTCAGATTAGTCATGAACTAAATCTGTTTCTAATAAAAACTTCCCAGTGGCCTGTGTAAAAGATACGTGATGCTCACCCAGACCTCCTAAATAGACCTAATTATCACCTTTCTTGGTTTTTTATAAATGATAGGTAGTGAGAAGGAAGGACTCCTGCTTTTCAGCATAAATTCCCTCTGTCATGACAGCTCACACACTGTAACTGCCCTATAGCAGAGAGGCATTGCACTTAGGGCTTGTCATCTCTTCTCAAAAACATGAACTCATTACAAAATTTAATGCAAAAGACCACAAAATATAGTTGTTAACTTTGACTAAAACTGAAGTAACACCATCATTTTCATTGTAGACACCTTTGAAATATTTTAGTCAGAGTTGCCTTCCTGGCCAAAACAAAAGTCATTGCTTCCTTGGATTGTTGTTTATCTTTTCTGGACAAGAGGTAATGTCCTCAAGTTGCACCAGGGAAGGTTTAGACTAGATATTAGGAAGCATTTCTTTACAGAACGGGTTGTTAGGTGTTGGAATGGGCTGCCCAGGGAGGTGGTGGAGTCCCCATCCCTGGAGGTGTTTAAGAGTAGGGTCGACATAGCGCTGAGGGATATGGTGTAGTTGGGAACTGTCAGTGCTAGGTTAATGGTTGGACTGGATGATCTTCAAGGTCTTTTCCAACCTAGACGATTGTGTGATTATTAACCTCAATCTGTGTGCAGCTTTTGACAGGAGGGTTGGGGCCAGGGGAAGAATAAATGGACACCTGTTTTCTCAGGTCCGCTCTCTTTCTTTGATGCCACATTATTCACTGGACCAAGTAATGTCCTCCACTGAGTCCTACATACTCCAGCATTCTGGTCTTCTGTGTTACAGAAAAATTCAAAGCAGAAGTAAAAGCAGTGCAGCTACTCTGATCAGGAGAAGAATGAGAAAGCCTGCTCTGCAAGAGCCAAGCACAGGGGAAGGTGAGCAGAGACAACATGGCAGGATTGGAAAAGAGCTCCTTCAACCAACCAACAATCTCAGCTCAAAACTTAGTATAAGCAAGTTCTATACAGGGAAAAAAAAGTTGAAAATTAGAAGAAGGCTTCCTATTGACAGAGTCGTGAAGTACAAAATCAACCTTTTAATCAAATAATAGGGGAAATTGCCATATGGATGCCAACAGCACAGGTTTTATTCCGTCACTTAGAAAGTCATTTCCAGTCCCATATCCCAGCTTCTTTCTCCAAGAGGTAAGTATTTAAATGCTACAGCATCAGTAACAGCTCTTGCTGCCTGAGCAGACCAGGTAGGCTAATGTAGGCTCAGGCCCACCACACTATCTTTAATTGTGGATAGTATTAAAAATAAAAAAGCTAATCCAGAAAGTTGGCTCTTAATTCCAAACTCATGGTGGGTAGGCTAAACTCAGCCAGAAGAAATATGTGCCCCAGAGAATCTGTCTTCCGACCTATCTTAGACTCCTGTCTTACCATGGAATCTTTTATCCCCTGGAGCTACCTCTTTCTCTCCAAAGACTACTGACAGAGTCAAGAAACTAATTTAGACTATATTCCTAAATTTTAGATGGCTACAGATAAGGGAGCTGAATCTGAACATGACATACATGACAGTTTTGAATGCATGCTGCATTGGCTAATTCTTCCTCCTGTGGTAGGCTAAAGTGACCTTATTTGTGATACTGCTTCACAAGAGCAGCAAAAGACATAGGAGCAAAAAGACCATAAAAAGAAACGAGTGACACTACACAGGCTGTCATCTCATCAGGTCTCATAATGTCTAAGTGTGTCAGCCCTGGAGTAAGTGGCTTCCACGTAGAAGTGAAGCATCACAAACTAATTCTAGAACTGTGCATCCTGGGAACACTGGGACAGCACATATAAGGGGCACATGGAGAACGTGTGATCGATTGTATTTTAATTTGGTACTATTACTGTGTGCTTTTTAAAGTCTGTAACAGCCTTAGTGGCAACACCACCTTCATATTTCAGTAAGTCATCTGGATTCAAGTGGTTGTATTATGGATATGACTCCTACCTTAGTTATTCTGGTTTCAGCTTTGAGATGACAACTAGGCAATCAGGCCCAGTCAGCATGGGTTTATGAAAGGCACATCCTGCTTGACTAAACTGATCTTCTGTGACAAGGTGACCCACTTAGTGGATGAGGGAAAGACTGTGGATGTTGTCTACCTAGACTTCCTAGACTTTAGTAGTCTTTGACACTGTTTCCCACAACATTCTCCAGGAAAAACTGGCTGCTCGTGGCTTGGATGGGCATATTCTTCACTGATTAAAAACTGGTTGGATGGTTGAGCCCAAAGAGTGGTGATGAATGATGTTAAATACAGTTGGTGGCTGGTCACAAGTGGTGTTCCCCAGGGCTCAGTACTGGGGCCAGTTCTGTTTAATATCTTATCAATGATCTGGATGAGGGGATCAAGTGCACCCGCAGTAAGTTTGCAGATGACACCAAGTTGGGTGGGAGAGTTGATCTGCTTGTGGGTAGGAAGGCTCTACAGAGGGATCTGGAGAGGCTGAATCGATGGACCAAGGAAAACTGTATGAAGTTCAACAAGGCTCAGTGCTGGGTTCTGCACTTTAGTCACAACAACCCCATGCAACACTACTGGCTTGGAGAAGAGTGGATGGAAAGCTGCCCAGCAGAAAAGGACCTGGGGGTGTTGGTCAACAGCTGGCTGAATATGAGCCACAGTGTGTCCAGATGGCCAAAAAACCCAATGGCATCCTGGCTTGTATCAGAAATAGTGTGGCCAGCAGGGACAGGGAAGGGATTGTCCCCCTGTACTCAGCACTAGTGAGGCTGCACCTCAAATACTGTGTTCAGTTTTGGGCCCCTCACTACAAGACAGACATTGAGGTGCTGGAGTGTGTCCAGAGAAGAGCAACGAAGCTGGTGAAGGGTCTAGAGCACAAGTCCTGTGAGGAGCGGCTGAGGGAACTGGGGTGTTTAGCCTGGAGAAAAGGAGGCTCAGTGGAGACCTTATCACCCTACAGCTACCTGAAAGGAGGTTGTAGTGAGGTGGGTGTCAGTCTCTTTTCCCAAGTAACAAGCGATAGGACAAGAGAAAATGGCCTCAAGTTGCACCAGGGGAGGTTTTGATTGGCTCTTAGGAAAAATTTCTTCACCAAAAAGGTTCTCAGGCCCTGGAACAGGCTGCCCAGGGAAGTGGTTGAGTCACCATCGCTGGAGGTATTTAAAAGATGTGGAGACATGGTGCTTAGGGACATGGTTTAGTGGTGGACTTGGTAGTGTTAGGTAAACAGTTGGACTTGATGATCTCAAAGGTCCTTTCCAACGTAAATGATTCCATGATTCTATGATTCTAAGTACATCAAATTCAGTGGAGCTACTCCAGATGGACAGAGAGGTTTTAATCAGGTTGCCACCCTGCATCCTATTCAGTACAGGTTCCCATTTATTAGCCAGATATACACCTGAACTGTTCTGCTGCTGCTGAGAGGTGACGTCTGACCATGGGCCATCTTCATCTTAATTCTGCTCACAGCTGTCATTAGCATCTCCAGGCTTACCCACAGCATTCCCATAGTCCTAGGCTCTACTTGTGAAACTAATGAGATGCTAATCAATACTGTTCTGTGCAGCTTCATTGTTTAGCATGCCTGGCAGGGCTATATATCTGGAAAAGCAACATGTTAGAGGAAGAAAGCCATCTTATATAACTTCCTCTTATGATGTTCAAGTGGTACCTATTTTGAAGAATATAGGGAGCTGAATATTTCTGTCTACATCATCTCCTTATGAAAGGATAGTTTTGATCTAATCTTGCTAATTATGTCTATCATGCTAGTATTTTGCTCAGTTTCATAGAAATTGAAGTTGTGAAGTTTTAAAATAGCCTGAAACAAAGCAGCATAGCACGGGTGGTAACAGGCCTGCAAGGGATGAAATGGGAAAGAAGCGTAAAGGGACTTAGCTCATTCAGTTTAAATGAAGGGAAGGTGAGGTGAAAGGAAAATGAAAACCTGTGACTGTTTTTCAAATGAAAATTAGATAAGGGCAAGAACAATCTATTTCAGGCTGTCCTGAAATATATTCCATAAAGCTTTTGCCTTATATTTCAGATGAGGAAAAACTTTGATAGAAAGTATGGGTTTCCACTGAAAGCCATTTAATCATCAAAAAGGCATCCAACAAAATTTCTGAGCTACTCTTGGTGCTGAGTGAGCTGCTCTTATTGCTGTGATCACTTCAAAGGGATTTTAACAAATGTCATCAACAGGATTGTGTAGGATCAAAAATACCTTAAAGGAAGTAAGCTATAGCATGAATGAAAACACAGACAATAGCAGGGATTTCTCTGGTCTTCCAAAGCTGGAAGTATGGAAACCTCATCAGCTTGAAGATGAAGGTCTCGGACTAGTAATAAATGCATGTTCTCCATTATAAAGACCAAAGCAATACATAAAACATACAAGAAGTCATCTTCAGACACAATGACCTGCAGGGTGAAAAATGACCTTCAGAGGAGGAAAATGAAGTAGCTATAAAAGGCTACACTTGGTGTGATGGAAGAGATCCTCCAGTTTTAGCTGCTAACACAGTTAATTAGGATTTCCCTTGGAAACTCTTTATTTACTTATATTTACAGGAAACAGTGAGCTCAAATTGTTTAATAAGGCCTAAAGCTGGCACAGGTGGAAAACTTGCTGCCTCTTGCCCGTTGAGACAGATCAAAGAGAAAGGCTCAGCACCTGGCAATAGGGGTGTCTGAGAGATACCAATTTCCTGTTCCAGATTTCTTATGTTTCTGTTCTCCCAAAACATGATCCTCTGTGCAGCAGAGGCCTAAGTTTCTCCTAAATAATTAGTCAGAGATAGGAAAGAAATAACAATGTAATGCCCAGCCCCTGCATTGATGGATGCATGGGGAGGAGAGATCTCTGTGTTCTGAGGGAGGGAACAGTACATGCTTCCTCTGTAAATTGTTCTAATTATGCTCTAATTACTGTACCTGGAGAAAATCCTTCAGATGTTCTGCACTGATGTTTCACCTTTAAATTTTGAGGAACAACTGCAAATTGCTGTCAAAGTCCTGAAGCTACCGGTGAGAAGGTCACTAGCTAGCTTGGTACCATAGCTTTAACACACCCTCAGTTTCCTTCATTCACTTTTTTCTGCTCAGCCACTTACATGCAACCCAGACACAGGGTTATATTACCATTTACCTCTGAGAGAAGAGGTTGAGCAGACCAAGGTGCTTCATACAGTGGTCTTCAAATCAGGTTCAAAACCCCAAGTCACAGTCTTATAGCAGCTTAATATATTAGAATCTATAAAGATCATGAATTGGAGCCCTCAGCTGTCACAGTTCATATGTTCATGGACTTGTGCAAAGCATTTAGCACTGTGCTGCATGACACCCTTGTCTATAAATTGAAGAGACATGGGTTTGATGGATAGACCACTCAGTGGATAAGGAATTGACTGGATGGTCGCACTCAAAGAGTTCCAGTCAATGGCTCGATGTCCAAGTGGAGAGCAGTGACAAGTGGCGTTCCTCAGGGGTTAGTACTGGGACCGGTGCTGTTTAACATCTTTGTTGGCAACAAGGACAGTGGGATCAAGTGCACCCTCAGGAAGTTTGCTGATGACACCAAGATGTATGATGCAGTTGACACGCTGGAGGGAAGGGATGTGCCATCCAGAGGGACCTGGACAGGCTTGGGAGGTGGGCCTGTGCAAATCTCGTGAAGTTCAACAAGGCCAAGTACAAGGTCCTGCACATGGGTCAAGGGAATCCCAAGCACAAATACAGGCTGGACAATGAGTGGATTGAGAACAGACTAGAGGAGAAGGACTTGTGGGTGTTGATTGACAAGAAGCTCAACAGGATCTGCAATGTGCGTTTGCATCCCAAAAAGGCAACTGTATCCTGGGCTTCATCAAGAGAAGTGTGACCAGCAGGTCGCAGGAGAGGATTCTCCTCCTCTACACGGCTCTTGTGAGACCCAACCTGGAGTACTGTGTTCAGCTCTGGGGCCCCCAATATAAGAAGGACATGGACTTGTTGGAGCAGGTCCAGAGGAGGACCGTGAAGATGATCAGGGGGATGCAGCACCTTCCCTATGAGGACAGGCTGAGAGACTGGAGAAGAGAAGGCTCCAGGGAGATCTTATAGCGGCCTTCTAGCACTTAAAGGGGGTCTACAAGAAAGTTGGAGAGGGGCTTTTTATAAGGGCATGTGGTGATAGGACAAAGGGTAATGGTTTTCAAACTGAAAGAGGTTAGATCTAGATTAGAGATAAGGAAGAAATTCTTTACTGTGAGGGTGGTGAGACACTGGCACAGGTTGCCCAGAGAAGCTGTGGCTGCCCCCTCCCTGGAAGGGTTCAAGGCCAGGTTGGACGGGGATTTGAGCAACCTGGTCTAGTGGAAGGTGTCCCTGCCCATGGCAGGGGGGTTGGGACTAGATGAGCTTTAAGGTCCCTTCCAACCCAAACCGCTCTATTACTCTATGATGATATACTGGAGGGTAAACTTAAATGGATGCCAGCTTAATTCAGTGGGGTCTTCTAAGACATTGCCTGCTCTGTCACCTTTCCACAGAGGTCGTCATTTGGGTTAAGACGCAGAGCAGACAAGTAGAAACTGTAAAGTTAAAGTGTCCAGCATGAATCCTGAGCCCTCTGGTCCTCTGCCATACAAACTTTTTTGTTCAATTTTTAGTCATCTTAATATGACTACAAGATACTGCATATGTGAAGCACATTTCAGTACTCGGTAGGACATCCTCTTGAGAAGTCTAACTATTGATGACAAAACTTGAATCAGGCAGTTCCTCACCCATTTTTCTGCCATGTATAAGAAAGACATGAAGTCACAGAAGGGCTTATTGCATCAGTGCAGTATATGGTATACTACTTTTATCTAGGAAAAGGAGGAGCTAGAATGTAGACATATCCTTGAAGTCATGATGTAGTGCTGATGGTACTTAGGGCCAGTTCTAAAACAAGCCTCCAATCCTTGATCTAACCACTGGATATTATTTGATAAGATCATTTGGTTGTGAAAAAAATAATAGTAAGTTTTCAGGAGTGTCAAATGCTTGTTCTCATGCTGCTGTGAGATCTCTGTCTGGTTACGAGCTCTTAGTTTGCTATTTGCATGGCAAAGAGACATGGCATGTGTGTGGAATATTCATGTATGTTCTGTTTTTTCAGGAAAATATTTGTGCTATTGTTTCTGGAAGACCTGGTATGGCTTATGTTAAATCACAGGGATTCATCAATGCTAAAACACTCTATTCAACCGTACCCAGGAAGCTCTAGAAGACTGTTGCACTGGAGAGTAACCCCCTTGGTCTTCTCATCTAAATGCACCTACAGATATGACTGGATCTTCTTGTTGAAGGCCTTAAGACATCAGCTCTGTGGAGCACCGATAAATGCATTAATACACTGTAGTTCAGCTACAGGTTATGTAACTGAATGCTTACAGAACAGATGCCTTGAAGATATGAAATGAAGATACAGTGGAATACTGGAACTTTTTTGTATAAACTGGTTATGCACCATCCAGTGCAAATATGTTCATCCATTCAGTAAAAGCAAAGCACCGTCCTGGGGTCCTTGTTCTTTTATTTGTAAAAGAAACAAGGCTCTAGTACCATTCAGTGGAAGCCACCATGCAAGGCAGATATTTTTCAGGCTTCAGAACAATTCTGCCAACTTTGTTTTGTTCAGATATTAGTATTTAAACCAGCTATAAATATTCCATAAAAGATCATACATCAAAGAATTCAGCCACCACATGATTTTCTGCATTTCTGTCTTAAGACATAGGGAAATTATCCCAGAGACATCTGATCATAGTCTTAAGACAAGTTTATATTTATTAGAAGTCCTCTTTTGCCAAACTGTTTAGGAAAGCCAAGAATCTGACTGTATTAAGGAGAGAAAAACACAACTTTGTTCATTAAACTTAGTAGATGTGGTTGGTTCTGACATTCTGTGTATCTTAAAAACAAAAAACCATCAGCAACACTATAACAAAGCACAGTTATTGCACAGTGGGTGAAAAATGTAATAGATGAAAAAACAGCAGTCATACAAGAGCAACGACAAAGGTGAAAACTAATGTTTTTTATTGATTTACTGACTGACTTTTATACATTGTTCTCCAAAAGATAGAGGAGGCAATGACTACACAAGAAGGAAAAGGCGGGGAGGGAAGGGAAGGGAAGGGAAGGGAAGGGAAGGGAAGGGAAGGGAAGGGAAGGGAAGGGAAGGGAAGGGAAGGGAAGGGAAGGGAAGGGAAGGGAAGGGAAGGGAAGGGAAGGGAAGGGAAGGGAAGGGAAGGGAAGGGAAGGGAAGGGAAGGGAAGGAAGAACTAGTAATATCCAAGTAGAATACAAGCAAAGAAGGTCTACGAAAGAGCAGATACCCTTATTTTCTGGCACAATCTGTGGCATAGCTGTCTGCAATTCCTCTGGAGGTCTCTGAGCACAGTATGGTATGTCAAGAGAAACAGAAATGTTATATTCACAGTAGTAATGGAATAAATATGTTGCCAAGATATATGGGGGGGAAAAAAAAAAAAAGTAAATTAAAAGCCTGTCCCATTTGGGTCTGATGTTATCCAACATAATTGCTAGGATTTATCTAGGACTTGCCAGTTCCCAGCAGGTTGGTCTGGTTTTTTAAGAAACACATGCACAAACATGTGTGAAATCCTTGTGTGCCTAGCACAGCCATGGACATACTTGTAGTGGAGAAGTAGGATCATCAGCCAGGAACAGGTTAGAGCAGACCGATGTTGATGGAGCCTAAACCATTCTGCCATGTGAGGAGTCCCTGTATTGTGGGGCTACCTTAGATCTGTGCTTGGACATGGATGGAGTGAGATACAGAGAATAGCATTACAGGGAAGATTTTTCTGCCCACTGAAGATCTACAGTGAAGAGAACAAAAGGGGGAGAGGGTGACACTATCCAGTGCTGTGCACATACCATGACAGACTGCATCACTGTCCCCAATCTCTTGCTAGGAAACACTCCTTTTCTAGACCACAAGTGGAAAGAAGACCTAAAGCCATCATAGAAATCGACCTCTTTCTAAACCTCCATACACTCATTCAGCAGTACCACCATGGACTCAACCCTGGGAACATCCAGAGAGGCAGGAGCATACAGAGGAGATTTCAGGATTATTTCCTGAGCCTGCATGTCTCCTTGAGGGCTGCTGTCTATGCGTGAGGGGTGTCCTCCTCATGCATAGACACCCCTCTAAAGCACTGGGTGGTTCAGTCTTTAGAATCAGGCAAACAACCTAACACCATGATCAGGTTTAGAAAGAGGCAGGGAGGCAGAAAGCCACATACAGGCCATCCTCCAAATATCTCCAGCACACCAGGACCTCTGCCATATGCAGAAGGCCTGCACCATGCTGAGCATATCCATGCCTCTCTTTTACACAGAGACAACATAACTCTCTCACATCCATATAAAAATCACATATGAAATCAGAAGGACCCGGGAAGTCAGGGGAGAGAACAAAGCAGAAAGAGAGAGAACAATAATAATTGGTTTAATCCACTCAAGGAACAGGCTGCCAGTTGGCACTGCTGGCATTTAGTGTATTAACTGTCAGCGCCTGACGGATTAAGCGGCAGAGCTCAGTGATATTTTTCTGCTGTAGGAGGCAATTCTACACTGGCGAAGGGCATTTACTTTGAAGGAAAAAAATCTTGCTCTGTACTCTGCTCTTGGTTTACGTTGAAAAAACAGCAAAGTGGCTTTACATATACACCAGGGTAGCTGACAACAGAATTTGACCTGACTTCAACAAAACTACATTTGATTAGAGGGGAAGGGATGCTATCCACAAGGATGGAGAGCTCATTGTGTCTGTGTTTGTACAGCTGCTAATGCAAGAGGGTTCTTGATCCATGACCAGGGCTCCTGGGCGTTACAAAATACTAATTATAAAATCCATCTATGTGACAACGCAAGTCTAAAACCCCAAGCTGAAGCACTTCAGTGACTTTCTTACATTTAGGATGAAAGACAGACAGTCTGAAATACTGAAATGTAAGTATCCTGCAAAGCTACACAAAGTTAAATTTTGGGTAAGCACTACAGGGTTTCCAGAAATGCTAGATGAGTTTTTCTGTAATTCAGCAAAATACCTGCTTATACCTTGCTGTGTTGGAACAGTTAGCTCGTAACCAAATTAACTGGTTTCATTTCAAAAGATTTAGAAAGAGATTTACATGGACCAAAGGTTTACTCTGTGTGTAAACATGATGGAGAGATAGGTGGATGAGTTGATCAGTGCTGTGTCGTTTCACAGCCTCTGACCCAAATTTCAGCTGTAGATGTAAGCAAGCACAGATTCCATAAAATGATCCCTGCACAAGATCATTGCTGGCTGGGAGCACCATGTGTTGGGTGGCTATGGAAAGTGTGAAAGAGGTTTTGTCAAGATATTTAAATGTTTTGTTGTTGTTGTTGTTGATGATGGGTTTTTTTGCTTTGTTTTAATGAAAACCACAATTCTAAAAGTTATTTTCTCCCCCATCTGTCCCTCATTTTCTGAAGAAATGAGGTTATGACATAGATATTCTCAAGCCTAGGAATTTGATTCTGCTACATGTTATACAAGGGCACGCTTTGAGCCTTATTCTGATTTTCCTGTGGAAAACAAAGCTGCTCACATCCTCCTATCCAGGAAACAGTTTCCTGCAAGCAAGCAAAACCCTCTCCTACTGGCTCTGTTTTAACCTGCTTTGTCCCCTCTCCACTCCAGTTGACTTTCCTTTCCACCCCTCTTTCCCCAGGCCATTCTACCTAGCCCAGTCTCATGTCTCCTTGCATCTGAGCTCCTTAGACTTTGCTCTCAGGTTTGCTAGCTTGCAACCCGCCACTGTCAGCTTTAGCCAGAATCTCTTATCCTCCATCATGGTGCCTGCACAAGAAAGAACCGTCAACACAAATGATAGGCTTTCTGCTGTCAACACTCATTCTCTGTCAACACCCTCTGCTGTCAACACCCTTTATCTCCAGTTTACCAGAGGTAGGAGGGATGGGATTCAGCTCCAAATTCAAGTACCTACATATAGATGGTACATGTAGGTGTCCAAGCTTCCATTAAGCCAACAGAGTTTTGGTCAGTCAGTCAATAAAGCCTAGAGAACAGTTCATCTCTCTGTGCTGTTGGATAGCTCTACTCTCCTCTAGGTTTCTCTGGAGCCTATTGTGCATGTTAACATTTAATTGTATGAACATTCACATAACTAACGTGCATGCTGACACTCATTAATCCTAGAGTCAATGAAGAGAACTCCTGGCCAGTCTATGGAAGGTGCACTGCTACTGCATATGGGGATGCTGTGAGGTGCTGGAACATGTGCAAGAGTGCCCTTGTCTTGAGAGCTTTTTCTTCTACTATATTTTCCAGAAGATTTACAAACTTGGATATCTTTGAACCAGAAGCAAACGACACATCTAACATTAAGATTATCAACAAAGGGACTTTCAGCTACTCTGTGCATTAGAGCTTCTTGAGGAAAAAAGAAAAAAAGGTTAGCATCTTTTCTTTCACATGGAAAAAAAAAATTCTTTCTTCAGTTCTCAGTCTTCAGAATGACTGAAATAGTACAACATAAATACACACCCTTCAGTTTTAGGCACACACCCAGCAAGATAAATTTCAGCCAGGATAATTAAAGTTTGGCAAAGTTACAAGTAACAGAAATGAGGGCAAATCTTGCATAATCTTAACCCTATCTGGCTCTACTAGCTCTGTTTATCATAATAAAACCTTTTCTTCAACCAACACCACACAGATCTTTCTCCTCCTCTCTGTTTTCACCGACTTCTCGAGGAGACAGTCCTATTCTCTGTTCTTCTCTCTTATTGGTAAAAGCACAAATATGTCTTTCTTTCTTAAATGAATGAAAAGTCAGTCTTCTTTCAGTTCTGCCAGTGTACTTCCACTCATTTAATCTGAACTCCTCTCAGGTTACCCCTGTGGGACCTAAATGACTGCTTCTCAAATACTTGTCTCTTTCAGAGATTTCCATGTGATCTGCATTGTCTTCTTTTCCACTTGTACTTCCCCATTACCTGTACACACCTAGATTTTTTCCATGCTCTACACTGATAGTATATTTTCAGGTCAGAGACCACTGTTCTGTTCTGTGTTTCCACAGTTTTCCAATGTAGTCCTGGCACAAGACTCATCTTCTTAATACTAGTGCACAGATAGAAATAAAAGACATGAAAGACATGTACAGCTAATGGCTACAAGCAGATCTTAGTAAATGTTTCAGCTAAGACCTTCCACTCAACAAAAATGTGTTATTTTTGTTATTAATTGCTAGGTCAAAACATAGTTTTCTAACCTTTTCAATTAAAATGCAGCAAGACCTGATAATGAATCACTGAAACTCTCTACAGAAACTAATGACCTCTCACAGTGCATCTCTTCTTATTGACATTCCCCTTGGCTCAGGAGTGACTCACCAGCTGCTGAGCTATGAACTTTGAAATGTTTACTTTCACACTACACAGTGTGGCCTTCATTGCTAATGAAGAGTGAGGACAGGGTAGGGAGACAAATCACTCCATGCCAGAAATGTATCACCCTCAATCATCACAACAATATGACTTAAAAAAAATCAAAAGTTTTTACATGATATATTGGAAACCATTATCGATTAATAATTTTCAAGTCTTCCAAAGATGGAAATAACAAATGAAAGAGATGCTACATGGCCCTGCCTACAGAAGCCTACAGTCAGAGTCAAAATTAGCAAAGATTTCTGCTTTTGCTCCAGTTCTCTGCCCTCCAAATGTGTGTGCAACAGGACCTCCTCTGGGCTCAGCCTCCCAGCAATGACTGCGTTATGTTCAGAGACCATACCTCTGTAGCTGAACTGTGCTGGGCAAACCAGAAGCTGT
Organism: Strix aluco; assembly: GCF_031877795.1. Taxonomy (NCBI): domain Eukaryota; kingdom Metazoa; phylum Chordata; class Aves; order Strigiformes; family Strigidae; genus Strix; species Strix aluco. Next base: position 5,801,971 of record NC_133931.1, on the reverse strand, counting down.
AATAATTTCTCTCTCCAACAAATAAAATGAGAAAAAGTGAGAAAAAGATGCTGGAGGTAAGAAGAACAAGGGCTGTTTGCTTTTGAATGTTCTCTGATGGGTTTATGAAAGTATCAAATTTAAGCAGTTTTTGAGGTGAAAGGATAGAAGTGAAGGTGCTTCATTATTAGGCCATAGACAGAAATTTCAAAAATGGCATCATCTGACTCCAGTGATGTCTTCTGGAGACAACAATTTAAAACTCCTTAAATATCCTGAATGACAACACTTCTCATCTAGTGATGTGTGCATTTTTTTCGGATTATAAACCTGTCGTGGGCAAAAAAGTAGCTTAAATTGTGAAAGCCAACAGACAGCAGATAATTGGGTACATGTGTGTTTATGGAAAATGTCTGAAATTGAACTTCTGAACTCTCAAGAAGTAGTCTGCTACTTGTTAGCTTCAACTGGTAGAGGCTGGCTGTAAATTTTTATAAGTTCTGGTCTAAATAGATATGACACATCCTGAATCCTTCTATCAGTAAAGAGACATGAAAAAAGACTACCAGATAGGAGGGTGATCACTTACTGTGCTTCTGTACCTTCACCATTCAAACTGGGAAAACCATGGGCTCTCAGTCTGGAAAGAACATAAGACGAATACTTGAAAATAAGAATTGATTTTGAGAAGAAACAGGGGGCCTGGAAAGAACAAGATGAAGGGCATGGCAGGAGAAAATATCCTGAAAGTGGGGGAAGGTCCTGGAGATGGGGCAGATGCATGGACACAAGTCCAGGGGGACACGCAGGGACTTCACCAGTAACTCCCAAGAGTTGTAACTGAGTAGCAGCACAGTCCAGATGGACATGACTTTCTTCCCAAATGTCCCAGGCCAGCAGCCACCTCCCTGCAGGGATGAAAAGATGAATCCTGGTGAATACAAACACTGTGGCAAAGCGCGTGAGTGAGTCTGAGATAATCAAGTAGGGCAAAAACTCCTGTGTCTTTGGTTCTTAAATAAACCTCAGTATCCAGAATCACTACAGGTTTTCATACACTTTGTCTTGCTCTTCACAAATTCCCACAAGCTTTACATATCTGCCCCTAAAAAAGTTTCCTCCAATTATTAATATGCCTCTATATTTTGGTTTTATTTCAACATGAATAAATAGCCCATGTTTCCCAAAGCAGTGGGCATATTAGATAGAGTGCAAGGCATGTGTAAGATACACATTTCAAATAGTGCCAATATTCCCCTTATTCTCCCTTATCATCTCTACTCTGAAAGGATCTTGTAATCCATCTCAGACAGATACAGTCTCCCATGGGATGTCAGTGACACTCTCTGTGGTCAATTCAAACTCCCTCCTGTATGTACTGAACAATTCCAGTGTGTGCTAGCCTTGGGTACAAAGGATAAGGCTGCAGAGAACATGTCCAAGATCTAACCTGACAGTTCACATGTGGTAAATGATGGACTGATTTGAATAACAGAAGGTGCTAGGACAGCTTAACCTCTCTGGGAGAAGAAAAGCTGATATTCACTGCACTATTAAGGATAGCATGCAAACCCCTGCAGTTCTGAGTGAGAGGCATTGAAAGCTCACATTCTTGTTCTTGGCCCAGCTTTGAAAAAGATCTCTTCCACACCGCCTAAGTTTTAGGGCTCACTTTTTTTTTCTTTTTTTTTTTTTTTTTCCAAATGTTTGACTGGCACATGAGTATAGTGTTGCTTTGCATCCAAGAAAGAACAAAATGTTGCAATGTCATTTTTCTCCAGCTCTGTTCAACAATATTTTGGTACTGAGTAAGATATCCCACAGGACAGAGCACAAAGATAGCTGCGTCTTCAGCAGTGATTATAGTCAGCAAGTACCCACAGTTTGAGATGCAGACTGTTGACTTTCTGCTTGGGATCTGTTCCCTCATCATTATAATTGGATATATTGAAGCAAAGGGATTCACAGATTTTGGGTACCTTAACTCTGTATTTTTTTTATTCATTGACAAATCAAATTATTAGCTTGACTTTTTAAGGCATTACACAATTTTTTCTTCATTATTGGACCTTGTGGCTGGCAGCTCTGTTCTTGAGAAGAATGTAACTGGTGCATCCTCTATGGCTCCTCCCAGCAAAAAAGCCCCACGTACAACCTGCTGCATGGCTATAACTGGCTTAAGCTTGAGTCACGATACAAAAGCCTACAGAGTGCTCATAAACCTGCACCGTGGAAATATTTGCCAGCTATAAATAGAAGACTGTCAACCAGATAAAAGCAATCTTTTCTGAAAACACTTTGTGGTGCTCCCAGACAACTTCCACAGCCGTTACATAAAAAATGGATAGAAAATACTGCTGCTAACCCTAAGGATTTAAGGTTCTTCAATAACTTGCACACAATCTTATTGACTTTGCTCTTTTTTTTTCTGTTGTTCTAGAGATCTTGATAAAAACAGTCAGCAGCCAGAAAAATCTATATACAATGAGATGCTACTGTGGACCAGCATACAGAATGTAGTCTAGCCTGAGATACCTTTGATGGGTGAGTGAGCAGCAGATAAATCAAGCAGCCTATGTAATATCAGCCTTGTCTTCCTCTGTATCTAATTCAGCACATCACTCCTCTCCCTTAGTAAGGACAAGCATCCTGTGACACTTGCTGTGCTGAACTTATTCTCCACCACATTACCTGATGACTTTTCAAGCCTTGGTCCAGTAAGCAGAGCCTTAACAGCAATCCCACCTATATAATTCCATGTCTTTTCTCCACTTACTCTTTTCTCAAATCCCTTAGCATTATCCCAGGCAGACAAGTGTGAACGTGAATGCTCATTGACCACAGTCTTTAACTAAGCTGATATTAATTTCTGGAGGCAAGGGTGTTCTTATCTCTTCAGCTATTGAAGCACATACATAATCACCCAGAATACTTACTGTTATGATAATTCTAGCTTGGTTCTTAATAACCTCACCATAAAGGCAGCAAAGAATACTTTGGTAGGCAATTGGTTTTCCACATGTGAATGAATGAATGAATGAATGAAGTCTGGACTAAAGGAGTTTATCAGTCACTATACTTGATGTCTTCCTTCTGTTCTTTTAACATGACATGGAGAAAGCATGTGACTGAAGTAATTACATTTACTGAGCCCTTAGACAGCCCTGAAAGCTGAGGAGGCCATAATGTATTCATGCCTTGCATTTTCATGGCACTTTTTTCATTTATAGAATTTCTCCACACAAAAATACCACAGCTCTCAGTCCCTGCTGCTATCTCTAGCACTGTTGTCTGTAGCTAGTTTATGCATCAACAGTATACTATGTACTGAACACTGCATAAAATTCACTTGCATCATGGAAAAAAAAAACCAAACCAGCAATACAGAGGTGCAAGGATGCATGGTCTTGTGAAATCTCATTTTCATTTTGAACACCAATTTGGAAAAGCTATTCATGTACAAAAGTTAGCATGCTTCAATAGATGCTACAAAACCCAGTCTGAAACTCTGCTGTCTAAGTTAGTATTGGTTTCCCTTTGCCTCATGGACTAACTTGTGGGAAAGTAGGCAAGGAATGAAAGACAACACCCAAAGTAATCATGAAAAAAAATGCACTTGTGATTTACTCAGTAAGTATCACTCAACAGCAAGTTACTAAGAGGATTAATGAGAAAGCCTGTGTTCTTCATTAATAATGAGAGCTATTATTCTGTAGGAAAGATCAACATTGGTCATACAAAGTGGCCAGTATCATAGACTGGCTTCTGGAATTACATATTTAACTGCATGAATGCAACTCAGCTTCTTAAAGACCTGGATGCCACCCTTCAGAGGCCTCTTCCTGGAATTTGTTCCTTTCCCCCCAGTGCTCATCATCATACTGTGGTTCTGAAACATTGTCAAAAACATTTCATGTGCAGATTTGCAGCCTTCTCAGAGATATTGTGTAGATATTTCATAGTACTGTAATACAGTGGTGGTCCTGCAAAGGTCAGGGCTTAAAGCTCTCAGAAATGCAATTCCCTTTCTGTCTTTTAAAAAGGCAGATATAATGCTGGAAGGCTATATATAGATATCTGCATATTTATATTGAAATTCTAGAATAAAATTAACATGACAAGAATTAAATCAATATTCGTCTCATACATTATTGAAAGAATTCTGGGTTCCAGAATAACCAGTAGAAAACACTCTGTGATGACTTCATATGTACTGCAAGCACCGTTGCCAGTGAACACTGCAGAAATTATCCATTTCTTTGCTGCAGACTATATGGTGCATTTATGATGGGACTCCTGTGGAGTTAATTTCATGTGAAATTTAGAACCAGTTCCCAAGTCATATAAAGTGCTGGAGGAAACAAAGCGAAAATGCTAACCTCCAGGATAGGCAGATTTTCACCTTCTTTAACAAGCGTCATAGTTTTTTCCCTAATAAATAGATTTGTGCTGATTCTCAGTATAATTCTTGAAGGCCTTCAAGGAAGAATTTGAAAACTGGACTGATTGGGCTTGTGATGTCAAGATGCAGTGTGTTCGGTGTCAGGCTGTCTCTTCCTAAAGAGATCACTGAGCAAGAAATCAAGGTCTCTGAATTCTGACTGTGTATCAAAGAAATTATTCAGGGAACAATCTGGAAAAGATGGTGGTATTACTTATCTGTCTCATAGGTTTCTTGCAAATAGAGTAGAATATCAAACATTTCCTTTCTAAATCTCATGCTAAAGGTCAAGTGCAGTAAATTGCTGCGGTTGTACAGAAGTGAGTGGAGCTAAAGCAGTCTTCACTAGAGATCTAGCTTGCACTTTCATACTAGATGACTCTGCATCTTTTCTTCTTAGTATTACTGGAATGTCCTTTATCCTACAGAAACCTTGTAATTCAGCCCCAGATATGTTTAGTTTTAATTAACATATTTGCTCAAAAATGGTCTTTGTTCCATTTTAAATTGAAAAATAAGCATCATTTTTTGAGCAAAGAAAAACTGCTGGAGTGGAGGGGGCTGGGAAAAAAAGAAGGGATTCCTTAAAGCACAATAAAAAACTCAGTGAGACCAGTCATATGTGTTTCACCTGTTGTTTATCTGTTTTCCTTTCAAAGGCTGTGGTTGAGCAGTAAGAAGGAAGGACATCTGTTTTGCTGGTGATGCAACAACCTGATCAGGTAAAAGCATCAAGAAGGGAGAAGCTTGAGCCTTCCTTAGAATAAATAAATGTGCCTGGAAGATAAAAAATTTCAAGATGAGCTGTGGAATGGGCAGAGAAGAAACATGTCCAGAAGGGAGGCTGCAGCATGGGCAGGAGGTAGAAGGTGCCCATATCTCATAAGCAGCAAAAGACAATGGATGGGGACTGACTGTTCAGAGTACCATGAAGTTAGGCCATTGGAGACCTCTAAAAGAAAGTGATTCTTTATGAAGTGGGCTGCAGACCTAGGAAAATCCTTGCCAAAGATGGTGTGAATGCAAGAAGTTTGTGTGGGCTCAAAGCAGACTGGACTGGTACTTGGAAGAGAGATCCTGGGATTATGTGTTAAGCAGAGAAGCTACATCAGGTTAAGGTCTCTCCTGAACCGTAAATACTCAGAAACCAGCAAAGCATTAGAGGGTATTATTAAATGTTTTTCCCTTGTTCTTATTTTTCCTTAGGCTACTTTTTATGGCCCTAATTAGAGAGCGAACACTGCACAGATGGTCCAAGATAACCCTTGATCTGAACCAGCATGGCTCTTCTTCCAGAGACAGGCAGCCAGGACTAATAAGGGATGAAAAAAAACTATTCCAGAGGGTACCATGTGCATTATGTTGTGATCCCAGAAGCTACTGAAAGATTACCAGAGAGACAACAAATCTCAAATAAAGGACTACACTTCCAGTACAGAACTGTGTTTATAAACCAATTTTCATTTGTTCTCTCCAACTCTGAGCTTTCTTGGGTTTAAAATCATTAGTGCCGTAGTTCCTGTTGTGATACAACCTGTCTTTTGAGGCTCTAAGCTCTGTTGGGAATTTTGGGGGTGGGGGAGTCTCACGTTCAGGAAAATGTATATGCAAATCCATCTGTAAGCTCTGACCTTCATGCTCAGGGTGCATAAAACAGACTAGTGCTACAAGAATGGTGTTTCCAGGCACCATTTCCAGCAGGTTAAACCCTCTGGGTTTTTTTCCAGGTGTGTAGCCAGAAGACACCAAGTAGTTCAGCCATATTCACTGACCAGAGGTTCACAGGCATAGACTATCACATACAGAAATGGCCAGTGAGCACCACAGTGTGCAATTAATACCTCCATATCACCTCCAAAAATTTTGACCTCAGTGTTTGAAGATTTGTTTTAGACCTCTCTGGCTGCAGATTCAGGTGAAGGGCAGGGATCCATAGATGAGATGGTTGATTTCTCTGTGGTAGATATTAAATTTGAGAGCTTACTGAAGCCTATTGCTGTGGGGTCAAGCCAGGACCCGTTTGTTAGGAGATGCCTGCAGAAGACTGCTGACAAGTGTTTTCAGAAAATATATAAACAACCTACCCAGGGAGCAGTTCTTAACTTAGATCATCCTATTCAAGGAAACACCCATCAGCTCTAGCAAGCTGGGACTGCAGGGAATCCCTCTGGGGAAGAACTTTGCTCTAGGGTCCCTCTGGTCATTTCTTCTCCAAGAAGCACCAACAAGGCTGGCAATGCACAGCACTACTGTCACATGGAGGGGTCCTCAGTGGAAATTGGTTTGAGACCATTTGCCAAAGGACCTCTTTGCAATCAGTGCCAAAGACTAATGACTGCAATCGATTCTTGAGATAAGAGGGAATCAGTCTTTCCAGATTCCTGAATGATCCTGCAGCTCAACAGCTCCAGCTCTGAAAACATCAACTTCACTTTATGCCTGTAGCCACCTTCTTTTTATTCAAGGGATTAGATTAAAAATTCTTCAGGTTTTTCTCCAACAATGTCTGTATTTTGCCAACATATGATACATGCAGTGTTCACAGAAAGAAAAAGAAAATAAAATGTAGTAAGAAAAGTTAAAGGCAAACTTCTGATACTTCTGAAATAAAACACTGTTCTTATTTCATTTTTGGGAACGGGTGGGGGAGGACTTGTGCAAAAGCACATTTCATTTTGAAAAATAATTATAAAATATTCTATGTGCTGTTCTCTAGAGAGGAGGAAGATCATTTTGGCTTAGACTCTTTCTACCAGTCTGAAATGCAAGTCATTTCCAGTGACAATCTACCTAGTTCAAATAAAGCAAGTGCTAGTTTTCCTGCATAATGTCAGTCCGTTATTATCCTTTCTTTCTGAAGAAACATCTGAAGGTCTGGCATGAACACAATGACATCAAGAAGAGTCTGTAAAGTGCTTTGAATACTAAAACAGGGCGAGGAACTGGGATCTGTACAAGGCATCTGCCTAATGGCTCTGTTGAATGAGGATGCAGAATCCACATGCACACATACCTATGGCATCTTATAACCTCTTTCATTTTCTTTTCTAGTTCCATTCAGTCAGATCATCAAAAGTTTTCTAGGAAACAAAAAAATATCCCCGTGTGTATGACTGTGCAGAATGTGTCAGAACTGGTGTCAGCCTGTACAGTACAAACAACAGTACAAAAAGCTGAAGAAATATAACCTTAACATTTCAAACAGAAACAGTCTAGATATACATAGCATCAGTTTAGCATGTTCCCAAAAAGCAACACTAATAAGCAAAAAGACCACTAAGAGCACAAAACTGGAAGAAGCAAGCAGGATCATCAAGTCTAACTTCTTGGAAGGCCAGGCAGCCTTTTGATAGACATTAGCTCAAAAAGGGGTCTACAGAGAAGCTCTGTCTCTCAGTCCCATATACCATAGTCCATGCAACACTTTCTTCCCAGTTGCGCAAACCCTGACACCACCAAACACTAGAGGAGGGAATCAAGGGCATGACCAAAGCGCTTGAACCTCACAGATGCAAAAAAAAAAGTTAGGAATAAGGGATAATTTAGGTTTATTAGTGCTCTAGGAACAAATCACAGTTATTCAGTCTGAATAATGCCATTTACATCTGAAAAGGAAACTTTGCAAACAGTAACCAGACACAAAACCATGCTGTTATTGCTGTGTGGATGTTTAGAAATAGCTGACGTGCAACAGTATTTTATGTGTGAAAACTATGCAGAAGCAATCAGTCTGGCAGATATTTAGCCTATGTGAGCTAACTTTTTTTTCCTATTCTTTCTGTGAACGTACAGATCCAATGCAAAGGGCCAACCTCCTAACCTCCAGCAGTAGTGTTGAGAACAAAAAGGAATCCTCCTTTCATCTACATCAAAAGATGTCTGGGCTGATCTGAAACACCCGTTTTACAAGTTGAAGGGTGCAGATATCCTCTAGTTGACATAGCTGCCCAGGGAACACACACAGACACACACTGTGAGCTACTGAAGATAGTTATCACAAGATCAAAACTGCCAGTTTCCTGCTGCCTGCTTAGAAATTGCATGCTACTACGGCCCATTCAGAGTCTAAGAAATAGGATTAAGGACTATTTGAAAATAGGATGCAGAAAGAAAAGCCAAGGAGACTCCCAGCTGACAAGACAGGACCAAAATGGGTTAGGCAGCTTGAGACTTGTGTCATTTCCCCCTCCCAGTGACTGCCTTTTCCCTGAACCATGACCAGGCTGAAGTCCTCTGCACAGCAACCAAGTAGGGAAATGGAAGTTAATGTTTTCCCACAGGTTTCTAAGCTGCATTTGCCAAACTGCAAGAGGAGCTGTAGCCCTCCACTAACACCATAGGCCCACCCAGAGCACATCAGGACTGGCCATGACCCTACCAAATCCAGCCTGAATGTACTTGTGCCCTAATGAGCTCTACTGGAGTCCTGGTCCCTGACCAGGCCTGAATCTTTCTCCTGACGCTGAAGCAACAAGTGGCTGTTGCATTAAAGATAGCTGTTTCACACACCACCAGGCCTGTGTGAGGCCAAAAAGTCATGGTAGCTGCAAGGAATATACATAGTTTAAGCTAAAAGACATTTTGTTTTGTTTTTGTTGGGGAGAGGGATGGGAAACAATCCTCACCCTCCTTGAAGCCTTACAAAAATTCTGGAACAAATGCACATTTCATAAGCACCTACAAGATAGCAAGTTGCAACAGGAGCTGCTTCATGTAGCAGCAAGGACAAGTAGCCCATGTGGATTTGTCAAGAATAAATTGTGTTGAACTGATCTAATCTCCACTTTTAGCAATGTAACAGGCTTTAAGAATAAAGGAAAAGTAGCTGTCACAAATCTTACCCTTACTAAGGTTTTTGAAATGGTTGCATGTGACATTCTCATAAGCAAGCCACAGCAGCATGGTCTAGATGAGACAATGATCGATTGGGTGCAAAGCTGGTTTGATAACATATTGGAAAGGTTATCGGTGGTGCTTTCTCAGAGTGGAAGGATATAGAAAGTGGAGTTCAGCCAGGTCTGTTTTGGATCCAATCCTGGCATGTTTTCATTAATGAATTAGACGATAGAAAAGAGAGCATGGTTATTAAATTTTCAGATGGCATAAAGCTCAGAGGCATTGTAAGCACAGGAGGACAAGATTTGAATTCAAAATTATTTTGAAGAATTGTATAACCTGTCTGGGGTGGGAAAGGGAAAGCTGAAATTCAGCAGGGATAAGTGCAAGGTTACAAACTTCAGGTTATACAAATACATCAATACCAAATTTGCCAATAGCAGCTCTATAGCAAAGTGTGGTATCACAGTAGAGGACAAACTGTACTGTTTGTGAAAAAGAGAGATCACCACCATAGAAGAGCAGACAAACAGGGTTTCAAGATGTGCAGTAGTCCTTCCTTTGGCACTAGAAATATTTCAGATGCCATCTTGTATTCAGCTATGAATGTGACTGCTCAGTACAGGTGTGTAGCAATAGTCCAGATGAGAAAAGCGCTACCAGACATGTGGAAAACATGACCAGAGCAGAAAGACTGACAGGCTTAGTGCTTGTTTAACTTTAAGAAGTCTCTTCAGAATCTCTTCAACAAGCTTAATGGATGTAAAAGACTTGTTGCAAACAAGAATATAATAATCTCTTTTCTAAGTCTCTGGGGAATAGAACAAAAAAATCCCAACTTGCATTACAGGATGAAGTTTCAGTTTTCAACAGTGAGACTTGCAAAGTACTCAGAAGATTTCTCTTTTGACCTAACTTTGTGCTAATGACCTGACTCCAGCTGAACCAATACCTTTCATGTGAGAGTCACTGCATCCTACTGAATGCAAGTCCTCATAGAGTTCATGCACCAAATATCTGGATGTGGGATCACTTTGGGACTCTCGGCAGCAGTGAGCTCCAGGCTGGTTGTCAGACACTTAAGTCTAGCAAAACCCAGTGAGTTTCAGTACAAAGACTAAGTGTGGGCTATTCCATCTGGGCTTTGCTCATGGCATCAGTCTCTCCCCTTCTTGTTATTTTCTTGCTGCCTGAACTGTTCAAGGAAAGTTTGTTTGCATGGCAGTGAGAATGGCAATGCATTTTATACTTTCCCTAGGGTGGCAGAAAATTAAAAAGCTTCTTGACGACCGCTGAGATCCTTAACAAACATATGAAATCTATGGTTTGGATGTAGTATTTATTTAAGCACCATTTACTACCTGTCTCTTGGTTCATGGGCAGAACACTCTGGGGAGTTAAAAACCCTTTTTTGTAAGGCTTAGAGTGATCTTCATTAGATATGCTACTTAGGCTTTCATTGCAATCTGATGTGCTGAACAAAATGGCACTTGCTTGTGATAGATTGCTTTGTTTCTCCTGTAGTACCATTGCCCAAGTGTAGGGAAACATATTCCATTGAATCAGGTGCCTCTGACAGTGACTGATCATATGCAATCAGTGATAATTAAACCTATTGATCCCATGGATTCATGTCAGACCTGAGCCTCTTGCAGTGACTCAATGTTGCATCACCAGAAAATTGTCATTTCTAAAGTTAGACTGTCAAGTTCTGAGATGAGACTACAGAGCACAGAGGAAGACAGAAATGCAGGTGGCATTGGGGTCCATCCAGCTACAGGAACAGTGGCCTCTCTCAGTGATGATGGCCTTTTGGATGTATACCCTCCTGGACTAGAGAACCCATAGAAAACCTCTGGGGACAGATCCCCAACAACTGCATGTTCACAAGCTAGCACTCTCAGATATCAAATTTGTTTATATTGTGTGTAGGACACTACCTACAGTGTCTTGTGTTTTCTAGGGGTCTGAAAAGTTGTGTTTCCTTTGATGTCTGCTAATATGCAATATATTTGATTGATCAACCGCAAGGCTTTTCAAAGACTTGGAAAACGGGTCGGTGCTAAACTCGACTCCAAGTGAATTCAGGACCAGTCTTCCATTTCTGAGCCTGGAAATCTACTGCTGACTCCAAAAGGCATGAGAAGAACAGCAACTGCCACTTCATTTGTGTTTTGCCAACTCAAAGACAGCACCACTCAACACAAGAGCCCTCTGATCAGCGCTCCTGGCTTGGTGACCTTCAGTTCTTTAAGCACTGCCTGTAGCCATTGAAAACTAAAAAGCTGAAGTTCATGCAGAGGCAAATTGAGGGAGAAGTAAGTAAATGCTGGCATCTAATCTTTTAGATTTATGGTCGCTATAGATTGTAGCCATATGCTTTAAGGACAGAAGGAGTCTTTGTGACTTTCACTTTGCATAAAACAAGGTGGAGTGTTACAGTCATACCTTTAGGTGAGCTAGACTGTGGGTTTTACAGACTTCAGGTGGTAGAGAATCTGCCATATCCTCAGGTGAACTCTCCAGCATTAAAAATATGCAGCTTATCTGTAGTCAGAACTTGTCTGGCTTGAGCTACCAGCCTGTGAAAGTGTTATGCATTTGTATGTTAAATTAAAGAGTCCTCTGCCCTTATATATATTATTCTCCTGAATTTCTATTAGGAACTTTCTTTCACTCATTGCTTTTACATTTCATTACTGTTCTGCTGCAAGAGTTCAAAGTTTTCAAATTAAAGTCCTATGCAATTCCAGGGGACAATGCTGTTCTCCTACACCAACCTGTTTGCAGTACAGCATGGGGTGAAGGAAAATGCATGCACAACTCCCACCAATGCTGAATGTCAGCTTTAACATTCCCCCCTCTCCCTCCCCCTCACCCCCCAAGTATGGATTATGTCCAGGTCTTTTCACCAGGGGCCTATATCACAGAATCACAGAATCACAGAACTGTCTAGGTTGGAAAAGACCTTGAAGATCATCCACTCCAACCATCAACCCAACATTAACAGTTCCCAACTACACCATATCCCTCAGCGCTAACTCAACCCTACTCTTAAACACCTCCAGGGATGGGGACTCCACCACTTCCCTGGGCAGCCCATTCCAATGCCCAACAACCCGTTCTGTAAAGAAATGCTTCCTAATAGCCAGTCCAAACCTTCCCTGGCACAACTTGAGGCCATTCCCTCTTGTCCTATCGCTTATTACTTGGTTCAAGAGACTCATCCCCAGCTCTCTGCACCCTCCTTTCAGGTAGTTGTAGAGGGCGATGAGGTTTCCCCTCAGCCTCCTCTTCTCCAGACTAAACACCCCCAGTTCCCTCAGCCGCTCCCCATCAGACCTGTGCTCCAGACCCTGCACCAGCTTCGTTGCCCTTCTCTGGACACACTCGAGTCATTCAATGTCCTTTTTGTAGTGAGGGGCCCAAAACTGATCACAGTAATCGAGGTGCAGCCCCACTAGTACCGAGTACAGGGGGACGATCCCTTCCCTGTCCCTGGTGGCCATGCTAATTCTGATGCAAGCCAGGATACCATTGTCCTTCTTGGCCACCTGGGCACACTTCTGGCTCATGTTCAACACCCCCAGGTCCCTCTCTGACTGGCAGCTCTCCAGCCACTCCTCCCCAAGCAGTTTGCCATTCTCTGATACTAACACTTGAAGTTTTAATGAGCACAGGCAAAGGAGGGTGCTTAGCAACAATACAGATAGTACAACAAATACAGGATAAGTAGTTTGGGATTAGATTTTAATGCCATCTTAATGACAACACCAAGATCTAGTTATTGCTTTGCGTAACTATGCCACTAACACAGATGCCAGAATACTGCAGTGCATATGCAGTATTGGGGTTTCCATTTTGGGAAGTGGGATTTAGGAAACAAGCAGGACAAAGGGAGAGGAAGAGGTGACAGACAGCGTGGTGTCAGCACAGAATTTCTTCTAGCTGAATAACATATTCAGTCTGCTCAAGCAGCTTGATAGTATGGTCAAAGTGCCCTCACTTGTATTAATTTATCAGAATTTCTCTTGATCCCAGCAGTCTGGAGAATTACAGCAAAGGTATTGGCACTATTTATTAAAGATTACATTTTCTTGCAGGCTTTAACCACCTTTTTAGCTCCATTCACTCCCAGGAATGACAGGTATATTATCAACAGATATAATCAGGTTTCAGAAATTATGTTTGCGGTTTTTTTAAGAGAGGACTAGTTAAACTAGTGAAACCTGATCAGCCAAAACCACAAGTTAAAGCTGTGAGATGCTATAAACTCCCCAAACAAGCTAAAGTCAGCTTGCCTTTTGGGAAACACCAGCCAAGAAGCAGAAGGAAAAGGTAGCCAAAATTGGAAATGGATCCTCAAGCTGAAACCCTACACAATATAGAAGAAAAACAACGAGATAGGATCTGAAGACTTTGACATGGGACATGAGAAATTGTCCCCCTTACCATTTGTCTGGAAGGATTCAGTGTGTTAGACACAAGCCTCTAAAAAAGACCACTGTTACTAGAATTTCACTCCCACACATGTCCCAAAACAGGGGAATAGCATTTTTTCACTTGTACCCCACTGCTAGTACTGCCTTTATATTTATGTCCTATACTAGACAAGCTTTAGAAAGGCAGGATGACTGCAAATGTTGAATGGGGTGGGAGGAAAGGGGAAATAAGACAGCAGATGTGTTTGAGACTAGAGAATGGATCAATGGCAGAAACAGGAACAAACCCCCAGTCCTTCAACATCTTTAATGTCACCACCTTGATACACCCTCTGTCTGACCTAGTACAGCTTCAGGAGCTGCTTCACACACAGTGCCTGACCACGCTGCAAATCTCTGAAAAACAATCAAATGCAAAGGAATTGCAGTTCATTGTCCTGTTCCTTCATCTCTGATTCCCCATGCTGCCACAGAAAGGCAAGGCAACACAGTCCCTTTACTCCTTTCTTCCCTATGTCACACATCTTAGAAATACTCAGCTGCAGGAAAACTGAACAAACTGCTGTGATGTTATTGCATGCCCACTACTGCCATGCATCGATTTATCACTGGGTGATACATTACTTCTATACTCAATCTGGTTACTGTACCACCAAAAATTGACAGCTGGTTTGAAAGCTTCACAGAGGTCAGGGGCACACTCATGGGCAAAGAAGTGTAAAAATCAGTTTATGCTAAGAATAACTGGAGCTGTGTTTTTGTCACCCAGTAAAATTTCAGCATTGATTCAGATCCCTTATTCTCCTTGTGCTGATCTTCACTACGAAGAGAAGAAAATGACTGAACAAGAGACTTAATGGACCGTGTATCAATGTCTCAAGCCCTTTCTCCCTCCCTTTCTCCGTGAACCCTGGAAGAACATGTTCAGGTCCCAGCAGGCCTGACTCAGCCCTTCTTCTTTCCAGGAAAGACACAAAGCTGCAGCTTTCTGTATGTTGGCCAAAGGAGAAATAGGAAACAAAGGAGACAGAGGGCAAAGAAAAGCATTTATAGGGGAATGAGAGGCTTTTGATGAGAATATAATGAAACACAAAGATAATGTCAGAAGGAGTAGCCACAGAGAAAACACTCATGAAGAGCAAAGCTAAGGAGAGGTGGGAGGAAAATGCTGATGAGTGGCTAAGGGGAAGAGAGAGCAAAATGAAACAGAAAGGAGTCTCAGCAAATTTCCATAATGTAACACTGATGAAGCCTTTTATGATTATAGACAGGGATTCTCAGAAATGTTCCCTTGCAGGAAGTTTGCATACTCATATTTTAATATCTCTGAACACTTTCCCAGCCTTGGTAGAAGTGGAAACTTTTTTTGCTAGTGCTGCATGCTCTAAATCTGGGCTACCCCTGTGCATCACCAAGCTTAATGGAGCAGTATCACTGAGGGCTGCTCTGGATGGACTGGCAGATCAACTCCAGGTTCATGCTGCCTCCAGAGAGTGTGACAGCCCTGCATAGAAACTGCTCTTCAGGAGAAACAGGATGAGAAATACGCTATGTCCTGCCAAAGCAATGGAGACGTCACTTGCATGATACCTTGTGGGACCTGGACAAAGGTTGGTTCTTATCCAGAGCCAGACAGAAGCCTGAGCTGATTCAACCTGTGTGTTGGATGTAAAATACCACAGAAAGTAATGAGATTCTGGGCTACCTGAAGCAAAGCCAAATCCACAAGTCCACATCGCCTTAAACATTTCCAGAAATCTCAGCCTGCACTTACTTCAAGTCCAGACTAAAGCACCAACCCAGTGTGCAAACAGTACGGATTATTGCTATTTACATATCACCAGTTGTTTACCTGACTCTATCCTCTCAGACTAGCTGTTGTTCATTTTCTCAGACTGGATTTTTGCCTGCAACACTTCCTGAGATATGTCTACACAACTATAAATAACAAAAAGATTATAGATGTCCCTGAATGAATTTTTGAAAGGTGTACACCACTGTTCAATACTAGCATCAAAATCCAGACTACCAGAGAAATCACCTCACAGCAGAAAGGAAGCTTTTGAGCTCCACAGAGTGATTTCACCAGACTTTTCCACTTGAAACACATTTTGCTTATGTAGTTGATTTGCGGAGAATAAATCCATCTCAGTCACTTCAAGAGGATTGACACCAGTTGCCTAGTCTCTCTGAGTCCTATGAAATGACAAGAAATAGTGTCTGATCTCTTCAGGGCCTCTGCTGCAGACTTCAGGGGGAGGACTTTCCAGTGGATTACCCTCAAAATTGCATGAACAGTAGTTGTATCCCCAGTCCAGGTTCACCAGCTTCCCAAAGGTTGTTGGAAGGGACCGTAGATGGTTGTTTCCCAGCCAAAGCGTGTGCAGATTCCTTAAAAGACAGACATCCTCAGGCAGACTCTTCAGTGAATTGAAGAGCAGTAGCAATGTTTCTAGTTTCTCCAGATGCCGAATGCTGGAGGGGATTGTGCCTATTCTGTTGTCACTCACATCGAGAAAGGTGAGGCTCCTCAGCTGGCAGAGGGGTGCAGGCAGCTCGGTGAGGCTGTTGTTGGCCAGGTGGAGGCTGCGCAGCCTTTGAAGTGCCCCCATTTCTGGGGGCAGTGAGCTCAGGCTGTTGTTGCTCAGAGTGAGCCTCTCCAAGTGACTCAAAGTGCCAATTTCGGCAGGGATTTTCTTCAAGTTGTTGGAGTCCACATAGAGGCAGGTCAGGTTCCTCAGGCGGCTGATCTCTTGGGGGAGCAGCTCCATGCGGTACCTCAGGCAGCTCTCTCGTTCTGGGCTCATCTCCAGGACCTGCAGCTGGTCCAAGCCGAAGACCTGTGTGGGAACCGATGACAGATCTCTGCCTGAGATCTTGAGTTTCTTCTTCCCTTCATACTTCGGATCATGCTCTGTAAGGTACCTCCAGAGTGGACTGGGACCTGAAGAGGCACATCCGAAAGAGGTGGCTGCATACATTGTCCCACCAGAACCGTGGCTGGTTGAACTAAGATGGTCACTGATGATTTGTTGCACACTCCACGAGCAACCTCTGAGGTTTTTGGTGGATCAAGGCCCTCCGTCAGCTTTCCTCTCTGCCAGGCATGTTACCAACGCACATGCAGAGCATTTGGGTTGCTCAGATACATCCCACTGAGTAAACACTTGGTGTCCTCACCTGATCAGGTGTTTCCCTTCCAGCTCAGCAGTGTACACAAAACCCAGCTCCCAGGCTATGACGTTGCCTCTTGTGGTTGCAGACAGTTTGCTGGTAACAAATATCTGTCAGTGTTGAAAGTGAAACAACAGTGCTGTGCCTGTCATTTTCAGTAGATTGGTTCAAATCTTTGTGTGCAGCACTCTCCTTCTGGGAGAGCCTAGGGTGCCATTCTCTGAGGAATTCACATTGGTCAGTCCCAAGGGATTGTAATGGAAGCAGCAATGCTGGGTAGGTAAAACACATGGTAAACACATGATAAAGCACAAGGTAAATGGGACAAGAAGACAGACTCATAGCTGGTGGCTTAGGAGCTGGGAACCATGAACAGGTCCTGCTCTGATGTCAGTTTGTGCCTTTAACATTCAGCAAACACCATAAAGAATCAGTTTTGAAATCTGGAAGTCCTCCCTCCTGCTGAGCATATGAACCCTCGCACCACAGAGATATAGTATAACTTGTGCTCCACTTGCTCTGGCATATTTAAAAGCAAATTTTTATTCCTCACTGGCATAACTGTTGTAGGAGAGATTAAAAATGCCAGGTTTATCCCAAGCCACCCAGCACAGCATGTAATGTAGAGAGCAGGGCATTTTCCTGGAAGGAGAAAATTGTGAGTTTGAAGCCTCAGGCTGAGAGAGACCACCTCTTTTACTTCATCCTCTAATCCTTAGTCTTTCAGCTGAAAAATGCTTAGGACAACTATTTCAAATGCTTTTCAAGGAGAGAGGTCACCACAGCATCCCACAGTCTACTAAAGGTAGAAGACAATGTGCTAGATGTATGGTCTAAGCAGGTCTACCTGGTCAGGTCTTCTGAAACAGGGACACATCAGCTTTGCTTTCCCAACCTACTCAGTTCTGATCTCCTCAGTCCAGGATTCCGTTGAGTTTTCAGGGAGCCTGTGAGGCTGCTTTGGCATTATAAATTCCTGGGATGCTGGTGTCTGGAGACAGGCCTGATGGGCTGCCTGATAGGGACCGCACAAGCTATTGAGCTGGGGCTATCACAGCTGAGTACACAACAGTGTGAGCAGATCCTGGGGACAATGTCTTGTTCTTTAGGGTCAACATTAATGTCAATGGCATCTGAAGGCTGTGCTAGCTTCATCAAGAAAGGGTGGACATTCTACATGAAAAGGATTCAGTAGAACTCGAGAAAGTCTAATAGTTCTTCATAAGTAAGAATGAGTACAATAACTTGGAAATATATGTACATCAGAGATGGATACAGCAGCCAAGAAAAAGAGAGATTTTCATTTGGAAGGTAAAACTGCTTACCAGAAATGACAGACCTCACAATTAACCATAAAAATAAGTCTTAAAGTTAAACTCAGCTCCCATCAAGAAAGTGATGAAGAAATTATTTCAATGAGAGTCATTTCAGACTTGGACAAAAGCCATCCCCCACATTACTAAGGGTAAAAATGTGTTTCTAAGAACACATTGTCATATACGTCTGTCCTGTGAAATAAACTGAATTGCCATGTGTGCTGCCTTCTGCTTAAAAATGCTTATCTCTTCAAATCAAAACCTAAGTCTTTCAGACAGCATGTCATGCAGAGCCAAAGCCATGGTCAGAGAGAGGTTTTTGTGATGTTGGGCGCTGTTCTCTTGTTGAACTTTTTCACACCTGGTGTTTGACCCTGGGTTTTCCTTTACCAAGGTGGCAGGTTCTCTTCTGCTCCATCTTGCAGCACATCCTTCTTCCTGATGCTGATCGCTGGCACATTGGGAATGTCAGAGAATGATTAATGTCCCTCTGTCAAATTGTCCCCTTGTGCTTTCCACATAACGTCCATGATCCAAAATGTAAAATAACAGGAGCCCATATTTTCAACACATGATCTCCCTAGAGACTCAGCAGGATATTCTCATTCTCAGTTCAGACAAACTCCAATAAGAATATTGCCAGCCTCGATATTCTTGAGTCAAACTATGCAAGGTATTCAGAAGTTAGCCCTTACAGCAAAAATCTGCTTTGTAAAGCAACTCTGAAAACCAGTCTCCTGTTCATCATGTCTTCATGCTTTTCCAATAAGTTTTTCCCCTTTCACAAGTCAGTAGACCAAAATCTATGTTGTGACTTCCAGGTTTAATCCAGACTGATGAAGCTAAGCAGGCTTTCTTTTCTTAATTCAACTACACCATTTACAAAGGTGTTGAAAGTACAGTCCAGACTCTGATGGACCCTTATCACCCTGAGGACTTCAGACAGGTGCTGAAATTTGGATGCAGGAGGCAACTGGGTGGCTGATGCAGAGACTCTTCCCCCAGCAGAGCTAGATCTGCAGAGACAGCAGCAAGGAGGACTCCTCGTGGTCTCTGATGGATGCTTACCCCTATGCAGGGCTGCATATCGGGGCCAGAGACTGCCTTCACCCCCCATGCTGGCTTTGCCCTTGTGCTGCTCTTCCTCCCCAAGCCATGCAGCAGCAACCTTAACCCTCAGCAGCACGGGACTCCAGTTCACAGAGGCTGAAAGAGGTGGTAGTGTCGGGTTTTTTTCAGTCTATGCCGTTACTGTTGAGTTACTGCAGTAATTTTAAGAAAATTTTCTTATTATTCCCTGGCACACAGACTGTACAGGTTTGTGCCATAACCTTGTCCCTCTACCTCTGAGCTGCCTGGCTGCCAGTCAAATAGCACCCAACATCTCATCATCTGTGACACATATATCCCCACACCAACTCAGTAGGAACATGAGTCAGTAATGGTAGAAGATGAAGACAGCTACCAGATCTTTTATCCATGAAGACCTAGTTAATGTAGGCAACACAGCCCAGAGTGCTTCAGTTGACTACTTCAGGATGATCTGAATTGCTCTCCAGGCTCCACAGCTCACACTGGAGCCACCAAAGTGCAGGTGCCACGGCTTGACTCTGAAAATCACTGTGAGAGACTGAGCATAGGATTGAGGTACCCAGACATCAGCATCTTACATAATTTGTTGTGATACATAATGTCCCCTAGAGTGACCCACTGCAGGTCTGGAAAGACTCCCGTAGGTCCTACATCATATCTGCCAGTTCCCTGTCAGTGTCTCTGGCACTCAAGACATTGTTGGATGGTGATATCCAGTCATGCCTAGGCAGCAAGTCCTGATCCAGAGACTGCCAAAATGCAATCTATAGCAAGGCAGAGTTTGACCAATTTCCATATTAAAAGATTAAGCCATCAGTAAACTCTATTTTCTTTTTAAAATAGTTTTAATTATTATTTTTTTTAAATTGCCCAGAATGTAAAATCTGTGCTTATCTCCCAGTCAGTTTTGTGGTCAGAGCACAGAGCTTGGGTTTAGCTGCTACAGCATTTTTATTGTCTATCTGGAAAAAAGCCCACACATTTGGTTGAGTCCTGAACATAGTAGTCTTGCTTTGATTACACATCTCTAATTAAACATGTAAAGCAGAGCACCCTTACACAGTTTGATTATTCCATATTAAAAACAAGAGATGGGAAAAGGACCGCTCAGGAAAACAACATCACAAGGCTGTACTGAGGAGAGCCACTCACAAGTGGCAAAGAAGGGAAATAATCCATTCCCTGCTACAGCTTCCAAGAAGCAGCTAATTCAAAACTGTTTAAAAAACAAATATAAATTGTTAAATAATTTAACACACAGAAATATTTTCCCCAAATCATCCAGCTGTTCTGTTTTGTTTTTTAATTTATTTATTTTACAGGCAAAAAATTGAATGTAATAATGCTCTGTTTGATATAATTGCAATAATTTACACACTTGATTTAAAAACAAAACAAAAAACAACCCACAGTGGTGCCACAAAATTCATGTGTCATTAGCACCTTTTGAATATGTAAGTAATACATTGTAAATAACACATTGTCTGGCTCTCTAATGCAATTTTAACAGTATATCCTCTTTTACCATAGGACCAGTCAAAAAAAAAAAAAAAAATCAACGTTTTCCCGGGTTTAAAACTCAGACTCAGTGAACAGACTTTATGGCGATGTACCAACTACTTTGTTGCAGAGACAGGAACATTGTGATGCAAAATCACAGCCTTCCTTTACTCAAGAGCAGTTAGGGGAGAGACCATCAGCACTGCCTCTGCCCTACCTGCCACCTTCTGCCTGCATGGTCACCTTGCAAGATGCTGGATAGATAACACACGTCTGCTTGTCACCTTCCAGCACACACCATCACCTGCTCAGGCACAGAGGCATCTGCATTTTCTGGAAGGCAGCTTCTGACCATGCCCAGGGCTGTACTTGTAGGTTCACTGTCTGCCCAGATGGCAGACCTAATTTGGAAAGTAATCTCAGGCCACCTTCCCAAAGACTGCAAATACCCATGAACAGACTGAGGCAAACGCTGTTGCAGCTTTTGGTGACTGAGCTTGCAGGGCAGAAAACCTGCAAATGCACTCTCCTTTCTTACCTTTTATCGCAGGTGACTTTTTAGGCATATTCACATACAGCTTGCTTCTGTGGCAGCTACAGAAGACTCTCTTTGATGACTATATGCATAGAAACTGGGTGGCTATAAACACAAGTCTTGATCTGGGCCTGCAGCATGTGTCTCGTACTGCTCTCACTAGCGACAGATTATGCTTGGTAAATGCCATTTAACTGGCTGGAGAGAAAACAAGATTTAAGAAAAAGCAGGCAAATAGAACCCACTGAATTCAGGGCACAGAGACAGTCTGGGGTGTCTCCAGGAACAGACTGAACAGACAACCATATGCTAGGGAATATGCTGGAGCAAAGGGAATTAGGCTGCGTCGCCTTTTCTGGGTGAAGTTGCGGAGCTGTAGTCTGTGCCTAACCCATGTAGCTCTTTTAATTGTTGTTAAAGTCACAGGTGTGTCCCTCATGTTCCTAACACAGACTCTTGGCCATAGCTCCAACAGACATTCAAATGAAAAGGATTATCCAAAAAATACCCCTAGATCTCCTTCAACTAGATACCACTGCACCACCTCATCCATTGGGGATTGGACTAGATGAGCTTTAAAGGTCCCTTCCAATATTCTATGATTCTCTGATTCCATGATCTCACAGGGGTGAAAGACCCTGAAATTTATTTAACAGAACTTCATTATGTATCTGCCCTTCGCATGGTGCACTGGAGGGCATTGAAGTCTATGCCATGCACGTCACATGCAGAAACATGAGATGAGAGACAGTCTAGAGAGGCTGAGGAGTCCCCATCATGACAGGAATTAAATATCACTTTAACATGGCCCAGTTAACATGTTCGACCTCCATAAAACCTGGGGATTGCCATCGCAGTTATTCAAAACCATGTCTCGTGCCATGTTGGCAGGTATCTATCTCTTGCATAGAAATCGTGTTCTGCCTCACCACTGGAGGGATGCAATTTCACTCAGCCTGGACTAGGAAAAATGGGGCTATTAAATAGAATGTGATCAACATGCTTGCTTAATACCAAAATATAACAAGCTAACCTAAGATGCAGTACAGTAACAGATATACCATTGAGAGTTACTTAAAAGTGGTAAGCTTTTCACTTCATGATATTTTCACTTTGAGTGGTCTTTCCATAGCAAGAAACACAGTAAAATCAAGTCAAAGAGTTTATTTGCACAGGAAATAGCAAAAATAGCACCACTGAGAGCTACACAGTAAAGACTTTGTTTAACCCTGGCATATGAACATGTTAATTAATTTCATTTTTCAGTAAAACAGAGGCAAATTTTATCTGCTACTGGGTAAGAAAAAGACTCCAGGGCTGGCAAATGGTTATCTCTAGGCTTTAGCAGTGGGGTCTGAAGTGGGGTGGTTAGACACAGCTGTGGCTTATGCTCAGCTTAGCCAGCTTGGAAGCATCATGCCATATGGTGAACGTGCCAGCAGGGCATGGTGCCTCTTCTGTCTCCAAAAGACCTGATGAGATTTCCAAACACATTCAGCACTTAGTGCCTGTGTCAGGTTCATTACTCTGATCTCTCAGCCCAAACTGCTTCGTGCAGAAGAGTTTTGAAAATGCAGCTACTTTGTTGGCTGGCACATACGTCTGAGGCCATATCACCTCTCAGTTCCACACTTTTGTGGGTGGGATTCTCTTGGTCAGAGGGTTAAACTCACACATGGCCTATTTTGAATGTCTTTTCAGACTCCATCCCCTCTTTACTTTCTCTTTGCAGTCTCAAGTTGATTTTGGCAATTAGCTGATAGGAGAAAAGGGTCAGTGTCTGACTTTTTGCTTTCACCCTCAAATAACATTTCCTCTGGGTTTCTGAAGACCTCTTTGTTCTGACCCTTATTCTGACCCTTTCATCAGGGTCATTCATTCAACCTTCTTCTAGACCAGCCTGCAACTTCTCACATACCCTCTGAAACACAACCCTGCCAAGTTATAATCGTAGCAGATCATCCAAAATGGTGAAGTTGGGTCACACTTGGCTTCCTGAGATTTTTAATGTCAGGTGATTTTCTATGCTGCTCTGGATGACTTTTGGGTGAAGCAATGGTAGGGAGCTGTGTGTGTGCTGACAATGAAAAGGGGATTTGTCATCCCTGAGCTGATAGAGGACAGCATCATGGATTTTTTTCAGAGGCATCTCCCTGACAGAAGGAAGTTAAGCTCCATCTGGTAGAACCAAACCCTCCAAGTACTGAAGTTCTTGCACAGGGAGCAGTGAGGAGGTTTAGATCATCCCTGCAGTCTTTTCAGGCCTTATTGTGAGATCCCACATGGTCCCATAAAAAGTAGCTCCTATAGGATACAGATTCATTTATGGGCAGAAGAACATTAACTTTAATAGGGAATTTCTGGAAAACACACATTGGCTGTTCATAACTGTCTGTCCATTGTGAGTTGAATGTGCTGGAGACTTCTTGCCCAGCTTTGGCATGGCTTTGTCTTCCTCCCCTCCCTGTGGATGCAGATAGCACCAACAATCCTGTGATCAGCCTGTGTCTCAGAGTTAATGCCCTGGGATGCAGAGTGCAGGATTTTATTTCAATTTCAAGGGTGAGGGGTAAAGCTTTGGAACAAATTAACCAGATAACAGACAAAAATTTTGGCATCAGAATGGTTTTTCATAAACAGCTACACAATGCATCAATACTGTATGCTCTTGAAAAGAGGAAAAAACCACTTATTTTTAATGTTGTAATATGCCCTGATGTTAGAGAAAACAAAAACAAATTCATGTATCACATCAAAGATAATAATAATAATAATAATTATAATTCATAAAAATAATCTGACCGACTGGCAGCATTTGTTGGCTTTAGAGGGCCTCCCATGAAAGAAACACAGTTAAAGACATCTGAGAGCTCTGGGCAGGTGTGATGAATTCAAGTTTTAAAAACAAGTCTGGGAATACTCCCTGCATGCTAGGGCCCTTTGACGTTGGCGGGTCTGGCAGCCAGGCTTGCATAGTAAGCACACTGAGTGGGGTCACACTGTCCGTTGGCTCCCGGAGGTCCCTGTGGACCCGTTTGACCAGGCACACCAGCTTCGCCTGGAGGGCCAGGTGGTCCTGGTATCCCATCTTTGGCATAGCCAGGCTCCCCTGGGAGGCCTAAAATAAAAACAAAATGCCCTTGGTGAGTGACACCCCAGGGTGCAGTATTCAGCAGTGTAACATCACAGGAGATGACTCTGCTGCCAAACTGGGATGCAATCAGCTTCCACAGATTTTGGTCTGGCTAGTATATATCTACAAGGAGGTGACAAGAGTTTCTCCTCTGAAAGAAGATTTTCACCCCCTATGGCATCCTTGTGTTGCACAACTCTGCTATGGCTGCTCTTTCTCTATCACCATGTTGAAGTTGTGCAGCTGCACAAGCCAACTAATGGCATATAGTCCTCAGAGAGAGGAGGTGAGGATGGGAAAGCTTCAGGTAAGAGCCAACTTTGGGAGATAACTCATTCATACGAAGCATAGTGGGTCCATTGCTATTTTAAGGCAATGCAGGGCCAATATGTCAAATGCAGACCAAGGCTTCCCATAGTTTCCCCCCACAACAAAGCAGGGTGAAGGCAAAGCTGATCAATGGTCCTAATTTCAAATTAGTAACAAAATATATTTTCTGTTTTTTTTGACAGCAAAGGTAAAGCACGAGCTGTATGCCTGAAGCACAGGTGTTGGATATGACCTTTCATAATATCTGAAGCTGCCCGGACCTCTGGGTTCATCTTGGTCCCAATAAAATTCTGGCAAGGGCAGATAGGACACTTCACAGTATATCTAGTAATTAAAGCTTCACTTTGGACTAGTCCCAAAGGTCAATTAACCTAGCTGTTACTGAGAGGGCTCATTATACCTGTCCATCAGGCTGAGGAAACAAAGATAGCTAGATTTGATGCTACTGATATATTTATTCCCTTTGGGCCGCTTTCTACAGAAATTGTGTATGCTGAATTTGTGTTATCCTGATTGTCTATCTAATATGGCTGAGACTTGTGTCCTTGTAGTGGTTCTCAGTGATGTGTTTTGTGGGGTGTTCTGAATAAACACACCTGGAATTCCTGGAGGACCTATTTCCCCTCGCTGGCCAACACCAGTGTCTCCTTTCTCACCCTTTGCTCCTCTTTCTCCTGTAAAGGGGAAAAGAAAAATGATGAACTGATGAGCATGATCTACAGAACTGAAGAATGCTACCATAGGTCTTTCAGCCGCATTGAAGCCAATATATTTACTAAAACCAGTTACTAATTGTGGCCAGTCCTCTGAGATGGGACGTTAAGTAGGCATGAAGACTCACCCCACTCCAATTCTGGTCAGAGGTGGAACACACCAGCAATTGCTGGTCACATTTATCACCTCTGGTTCAACAGACTGAGGCTGCTTCTAACACATGCATTTTGAGGACCACTTAGACACTACTAACAGGAGAGGTGGACGACAAAGTGTGGTGGACACATCCCTTTACTGGACTGCCCAAACACACCAAGTTTCACTTACCTTTGGGACCAATAGGTCCAGGTGGCCCTTCAGACCCAGTCTGTCCAGGCCGGCCAGGCTCTCCTGGAGGGCCAGTCCTTCCTGGGAGTCCTTCCTTCCCAGGGGGACCAGGAGGTCCTGGTCTGCCATGGGATGCTTTTACATGTGCAGGCTGTATCTGAGCCAGGAGATAGGCTAACTTTGCTGAGAAGAGAAGGAAATGGGTTTGTTAGACTAGAAGGTCAGTGCTTCAAGAGATGGAGAGACAGAACCAGTGGCCTGGTAAAGTCCAAGTATTGTCAAAGATCAATTTTTCAGGGCCAGCCATTTGTTGTCCCTACACAATCCTTCCCCATAAGCCATAACGACGACTCCCCGACCCTCTCTAAATTATTTAAACCTCATTTCTCAGCAGTTTAGACTTCTAAACTTTACACTTAATCCTAAGCACTTCTCTCATCCTCTGCTTCTTGTCCACCAAGGATTTGAAATGTCCCTTCCTTTAGCTGTTCAGCTGGTGGATTTCTGTCAAACTGGAATCATTGCTGCTCTGAAAAAAAGCAGCCTATTTCCACTGCTTCTGCTACACAGAACAAGATGCTACATGGCTGCTCCGTAGGAAGAAAGCTTACTTTTCTTGTTCTGGGCTGTTACACATGTGGAGTTAAAGCTAATGGACCCATCTCTGGCTGTGAAGTCAGAAACTGTAACTAAGGCAGCTCCCTGCATCAGCATATTCTCCAATTTCCAAGCAGGCACACTGCTTGCCACTTCCATATTAAGATCCTGAACAGCTTAGAGAGCTCTTAAGACATACTCAGCATCAGAAAAACATCCTACAGAATTCTCTTCATTGATCCAAATTCTTGAATGCTTTTAGATTGGCATGGAATTTGAAGTCTGAGTGTGTAAATCAAATCATTAAAACAAATCACTCCATTGAGCCATGATCTTTAGCATGGAGGAAATTGCCTGCAGCTATGTGTCAGCTGCTCCAAGAGCTGTGTGAGAAGCACTACAGCTCTGCATTTCACTGTTGATTGGGGTCAGTAGTGGTCTGCAAGTCATGTACTTTCAGAGAAGCAGCAGCCCACATCCACTCCACCCCTTCTCACACTGATAAGTATCAAATGTCACAGCCAGAAATCAGGAACATTTCTTCTCCAGCTGAGACCTCAAAAGTAAGTTCACATCCTACTCTGATTACTTTCTCTTCCAGGGCCCCAAATTAATCTGTTTGAATTTCTGTCTTCTCTTGTCCTACCATGTCAGCCCAGGCATCTGCAGGAATGAGTCTACAGCAAAGTTATTTTGGTAGCAAAAAGCCATGAGCTGCTTACCACAGGCCTTGGGTCAAAGAAGGGAGAAAGACCCTGTGCTGTGGCTGGGATCATCAAGCTTGGGGAATGGTAAAGCTTGCTAAGCACATTTCATTTTACACATTCCTCCTTCCAGGCAGGCTTGTTGCAACATTGCCTTAAGCAGGAGAGTTTCAGGTGCCACACAGCTATGGAAAGTATTCTTCATGCTCTCAGATATACCTTCTGGCTTCCCAGAGCTGATTACTTACCATCTAGTTGCTTGGCTAACTCCTCTTGGATGAGCCTTCTCAGAGTCTCTAGAGATGGGGGTTCCCCCTAGAGAGTAATAATCACAGCAATAACAAGACATAATAATCACAGCCAGGGGATGTGCAAATTAAACCAAAGGGTTTAGTGAGTTGCATTTCATCACCCACAGCACACACAGGGCTGAAAGAGAATGTAAAGGGACTCAAAACATCCACAGTTCCCAACCTGCTGGCCAGCCATGCACTCAACAATGTAAGCAGGGAGCCTGGTCAAAGGGCAGAGTTGGGACACTGTCCCCATCTCCTTCCTAGAGAAGATCTCCCTCCTGTACAGTCACAGGAGAAGAAGTAGAAATCAAATCAGAAGCCATTCTCTATCCTGCTAGATCATATTGGAAAGCCTACCTCCTTTTTCAGCATTTCACATGACCCCAGGGTAGTTAAGATGGGTACCTAGACTTGCTATAAACACTCATACTGGATGCATCGCCTGCCAACAGGCCCCATCTCAGCAAACAGAAGCCAGTTTACATATATGATACTCATTCTTCCAAATGAGTAGAAGGTTCTGCCTGATTTCAGGCTGTTGAAGGGAGACAGGGGATGTGGCTGCCTGGCCTTGGTCCCCTACTCAGCCTCCAAGGGACAGTATCTTTCACCTTGTCTCTCAGCTCTTTTGTGCGATGTTGCTGTTGAACAGCTGTAATTGCTGTCAAAACTCAAAGCTATGTGAACAACTGTGGATGATGCAACTGAAAAAATGATGAAAGCATTGGAAGGCGAATTTTTTAGGTGGTCACTTTCCAAAAGAATAAAAAAAGTGGTTGCATAAACTCAAATATACAAAAATGTAGCTATATTTAAAAAATAAACCATTTTGAACGAGCAAGATCAAATGTTTTCCTATGTAAATCACAAAGTGAGATGTTTCACTTGAAATACATTCCTTTTTTGGCTAAAATTATTCTTTGAATTTCTGCCACTTTTGAAAATACTTCTGGTCAACCTAAAGACTGCGTTCTTTTGTGTATGAGCTATTTGCATGAAAGTGTTGCTTTTCCCTCACACCTTTCCTTTTAACATACAAGGATGTAGTCTGTGTCCTCTATGTTTATAAAAACCTCATGAGGTTTTCTGAATCAGAAGTTACTCTTCAGTTAAAAATGTAGATTTTATTAAATAACTCAGAGACATTACAATTTTAAGCAATAACCTTGTTGATAAGTACAGAGTGGGTCTATTTGCTGCCTTCTTCCCAACACAAATTTTGAATGAGAAAAAGATGTGTTTGTTGGTGACAAAAGAAACAATTTTGTCATTAAGTACTAACCATTTGTGATGGCTCTTAGTGAATATCCCAGTAAGTAAACATGATTGTGGAACATACTTTGAAGGCTTGCAAATTATCTTTTCAAGTTTTAACCCTATTAATTGCATTAAGTCTCCATAATCATCACTGGATTTCATCAAATCTCTATGTTGTCGAGACACACAAAGAAATGTTGTGTCTAAAATTTACTCAGCGTTTAACTCAGAGATTATTTCACTGTTTATTCCCCTCCGAGGTAATCTCAAATTAATCCTTGGGATGGGTTTAGCAGCTTCACTAGCGTTGGTAGTTTTTCTCATTCTTCTACATACATTACCCTCAGGCACTCTCAGTAGTGAGATTGTTTCCCATTAGGGAAAAAAAAAAAAAAAAAAATTAAGCAAAAATAGGATTTAATGAATTCTGATGAGCTGACTTCAGGATTTCCAGGAACAGAGCAGTGACCTTTCCACAGCTCAGCATTTTGTCTCTCATAACAACCAGCAGCAGAGGAAGGCATAAGGCCTCCATATGAAATGCTGTGCATTAACACCCTTATAGAAAGAGGTTTTTTCAGACTCTAGACCCATGGCCATAGTCACATGACCTGGTTTAGGCTTTTAGGGGTATAAGGTGTTGGGACTGGCCACCCTGGCTATAGGTCTGGATTGCTCAGCTTTCCTGAAGCTCAATCTAACATCCCCACAACACTTCCCTGAGATATGTTATAGCTCTGCTTTTTATGTATTAAGAGATAAAACAGACACTGCCTCCCCATTATAACACACACTTGCTCTGGTTTTTATCAGCCTTACTGTAATCTTAGGTACTTTTCTGGTCACACACTGAGGCAGTAAAATTCCTGTACAAAACCCTTCTCTGGCAATCTTACCCTTGGTCCTGGAAATCCTGGCTGACCTGGAGGACCGGGAGGTCCAACTTGCCCAGTGTCTCCTGGGGGTCCGTGGGGACCCATCAGTCCTGGATGGCCTTTATGACCAGGTATCCCAGGATCACCTGGAGGGCCCTTTTCTCCTTGAGGGCCTTTTTCACCTTTGATGCCAGGCTCTCCCTAAGTGAAAAAAAAAATGACATTACCATCACAAAATAAAAGAGGTAAACTTCTGATTTCTAAGCACAGCGAAACACAAAGAGCTGAGCTGGCAAAGTTACTGAATACAACATCTGGTGCATTACAAATGATCCACAAATTATTACTGACAGAGAATGATTAAAGAGAGGGCTGGGAGGGTGGGAAGCATGGCAGATCTCTACAGGCCATGCTTTACTCAAATGACCCCTTCCCTCGGCCCCTAACTCAAAATAGCTCTCTTTATTTCAACGTAATGAAATAAGTAGTAATATTCTCCATCCTACCCTCTCTCCTTTGGAGCCAATTTCACCTGGTTTTCCTGGTGTACCCTGCAACAAAATAAGGGTGAGCATTAAAGAGCTATCCATAATAACAGCAAATAATAAAGCACATGCCTTTGCAGTGATTCTTGTGACCTGGGGAAAATTTATTCCCCTGTCAGTCCCACAGATTCCTGAGAGCTCCCTTTTTGCTCTCAAATATTGAACAATTCAAGAAAAAAATCAATTTGTTGCAACCCAGGTAGCATCCTTGATGTTTTCTTCCAAAGACACCAGCCCTACTTTGAAACAACTGGGAATTTAACTTACCTCTTTTCCGGGAGGACCTTTCTCTCCTGGTTCTCCCTGAGAGATACAGAGAGTGGATTTAGCACTGCATTGCAAGGAGTTGGAAGACCCTAACTAATAACCATAAGTCTTGCTTTCTGTTCAGAGCCCACGTTTTCTGCTACACAGCAGTGGGTTTGGACGATTTATCCTTATCCTACTGCTATAGGTCATTCTTGGGAAGACACATCCTACTATTTAGAAAGCATTTTTTAGTAAAGCTACATACCATGTAAATGTAAATACCAGGAAGTAATTTCTAACAAACCAGCTGAGGCAGGACAGATGTTTCATTGAAAGGGTGTTCCTGCTTTCAATATATTTTATTCCTTTTTCTTACAAACATTTCACAAAGCTTTGTACACTTTACTTGGGCTGGTTTAGCTTCAGCAGTGTCAATGTTATACCCATAACAGTCTAAAGTTATAAGTGAAGTAAATTTTTTAAGTAGAGGTACCATCTTGTATTACACCAGCTGAGATAATGGATACAGAGACAGTGATAAAGGAAGTTGGAGCCTGAAAGCTTGCCTGTATTTTCAGAAATACATTAAATAACCTCAATTTGAACAAGCATCCTATTAGGATTTTTTTTTCTATGCTCTAATGTGATAATTAGGCAATACAGTTTTGCATTTTACCATTTCAATGAAAAAAATGTCACTGCAGTCCTGAAGTGCACTGATAAAGCAAAACAAACATTAAACTAGTTATTACTAAATTTCTGCCCAGTTTCCCATATCATGAATGGAAAGATTCATCTTTATAGTCCATTTACAATCCATATACATGATTGTATCTATAATGTGTGCATGCAGGTGGTATACTTCCCATAACCTGGAATCACATATAACTTCTTCGACAGTGCTTAGCATCTATACATGTATGCATGAGTAATATAACTAATCACAGGTGTGTGATTACATCAGCTCCAAATTAGGCAGCATCAGACTCACTTAATTATTCCTTAGGGCCACTTCAGTTTTAAATGGCCATCACGTTTGCTGCTTTAAATTAGTTTTCCAGATGATAAATATTTCCTTCTCCTTTTCTCATCATGAAACTCCCTTTCCAATCATTAAAAAAAAAATAAAAATCATCCTGTGAAAGATTCAGCTCTCCTACATCCACATGAAAACCTTTCAAATCTCATTTCAAGTCACAACAGAGCTAGAAACAAAAATATTTACCTAACATTCACCTTTTCCACCCTTCCAGTGGAATGTAATATGTTTTACTCACCTTGGAAGAGCTAAAGATACTGGATTTCAACACTGTGATAGTTTCACATGTATAGTTAGTATTTTAGATCACTTTGGGAGATATATGAATGTTTTAATTGTGATGTACCTCTGTTGTTGGTAACAAAGTAATTTTCCTTGGAACAGCAAATATCAGAAATAGCTATATCATTATCAGCTCTTAAAAATTCCCTGTTTATCTCTTCTGGGGTTCATACAGAGATATAGTCTGAGAACTTAAATACCCCATACCCATGTTAAGAAGACTATTGAACCAGTCCAATTAATGAACACATCATCAGGGCTGACTGACAGCTACCAGCTCAGCAAATGAGATTATGGATGTTTGTCCATACGAAAAATATTCTTTTTGCAGTACAGTTTCCTTTGGAAGGAAAATTGTATGGCTTCTGGATCTGTCAGATGTCCTGCTTATGTTCTTTTACCTAATTAAAGATGACTGTGTCCCATCTTCATCAGTCCAACATTTAAAAGCAGGTAACTAGTGGGTCTAATCCATCCCCAGACATACTTACAGGTGGTCCTCGAGGACCAATGAAGCCAGGGAGTCCTGGGCTGCCATTTTCTCCTTTATTTCCTTTAGGACCCTTAGGACAGAAATGAGACAGACACTAGCAGCCCCTTCTCCAACATCTCTTTTCCAGAGCATGCATTTACAGATACATTGGAACTGGGAAATTTCACTGTAGCAGCAGGACTCCCAAAACTGACAAGGAAAGGAAGAACAAAGTCATTTAGAAAAGCAGATTGCAAACACCATGCTTGCATTATTAATAAGCTGTGTGGGGTCCCTGTGAAAAGATGAAAAGGAAGTGACAATTATGGAAGTGACAGGAGGTATGTTCAGTGGCTATTCTGGCGCTGCATGGTTTATAAGGTGGTGTTGCAGAGTGGAAATGCTGTGATGTGCAATGACAGGGAAACAGTGCAGGCGGTCATACTGCTCAAAGCTGAGAATACGATCAACAGACAGCTACTGAATTGCTCTTTTGCCTTTATTTCCTGGTTCAATTTAAAAAATGTCTGCCTTTTACTTATCTCTCATGATACTCTGCCAAACTATCCCTTTTTCTTACAGATCAGGGCAGCTTAAATGTCAATTCATGATATAGTGCCATTTCATGTACACTTCTGATATTTTTTTTACTCTTATTTTAACCTTTTCTTTCACAACTTTGTCCCCTACCTTCTTAAGTCAGAACATATCCCTTTTTCTTCTTAGAGTAAACTCATCTTCATTTTAAGCCCGTCTTGTGAAAGGTGAGCACCAATGAACCTGACAGGCACAAAAGACATGGCTTTTGGGTGTGCAATCAGCTCTGGAGATTTCAGAGGCTGGACTGCATTGCTGTGTGAAGGCTTAAGCATAAGCCCTGTGAATTGGGATGGGCACTGTCAAACAGCAGATGCAAAAGGAGAAGGCTCCTGGCAGGTTTACCTTGTGATTACAAGTCAGCAATGATGAAGGTGGAAAATAAACCCTTATTGCCATGATAACCTTTCTCGCTTCACCTTTTTTCAAAATAGAAATATAATATATTGGCTTGTCACACTACATTGTGAAGGAAATTAGTGCATTTCCAGACAAGGCTGGAAATAAACGGATTCATGTACAGCACAAGGAAATACTTCCCATAATAAACTTTATGAAAGGGGAAGGATTCATTTTAACGACAGAGAAGGATACTGATGAGATGACTGTTCTGCTGACCAACACTGCCTCATTGTTTCCCCTTTCTCATCCATTGGACTTTATCCTTTTTCAATCTCTTTTTTTTTTTTTTTTTTTGGGACTCTAAATCCTCTGGAGCAGAGACTGCTGTAGTTCTGTGTTTGTGAAGGAAGCTGCCTGGTGTGTTCCCAGGTCACTAGCTGACTGTTTAGGTAATGTGAGAACACAATGATGATTAAAAAATAACACACATTTGGCACTCACAGGGTATCCCAAAGCCACAGTAGCCTGATGAAGACCGAGAAAGCCAAAAAGCAGTAACAGGAATTGGGAACAGGGGTGGGTGTGATGAGAAGAAGAAATGACGGTTGAAAAGGCAACAGCGGGGATCCACGGGATAAGAAGCAATGGCAGTAGTCCCAGGAATGTAAGAACTCATGTCAAGGAGAAAAAAGCTGTAGCACTTATTCTTGACTGCAGAAAGGCTGTGGGGACTGCACCACCCCTGCCCCACCTGTAATCTGAGAGTTATCACCTCCCCATGCAGAAGGGTGTGGCTTCTCTTTGACTACTTAGGAGGAGACATCCCTGCAGCAAAGCAATACATGCTTGGAGCACAAATCTGTGGTGAGGCTGAGGTTGCTTTATGGCATTGCAAGGGCCATAAAGAAGAGTGAAGTCATGCTGCAATTTTTCAGATTTCTCCTGCTATGCCTTTGTTTCTATCTGAACCTAACAGCACAGCAAACTGTAATGTCTAGGTGGACAAAGAGTGGGAAGAGCCCTGCATTGCAATAGATGCTACTGGACACAAAGGTACATGGATTTGCTGAACACTGAGCGATTTTCAGCACCAGAACAGAGGAAAAAAAAAAAAAAACAACCAACAACTCCTCACTGTCCTCCTTACAGCTCTTCATTACCACACTGTTCTTCCATACAGGATGGCCCCAGGGGGTTTTCATTCTGCTTCCTGATCTTGGTTTACTGCCCACTGTCTGCTCTCTCCCCAAGTGCCTGGGGAGGATTTTTCTGCTGCTGCTGTTCCTCAATGGCAGTCTGCCAACTCCCCGAGGCCCTCCCCTTGTGACAACTCTCTGTTGGCTGCACAGTCTCTGCCTGGCAAAATTAAATCTACTGGTGAAGATGAGGCATGCCAATCTTTTTTTCATACCAGGTAATCAATCATTTCCTTTTTCTGTGAACGCTTAACTTTTGCTGGGAAAAATGATGACCCAGCTAGCAGTTCAATTCCAGGAACTTAGCCAAACCCTCCAATGTTGTGGCCAGCCAGTGATTTTCAGATCACCAGTCTTCAGACACTGCAACTTCAGGGATGGTAAGCAGTTACACATAATCCACCCCATCTACACCTCATCAGTCACCTCTCCTTGACTTAACTGCTTGCTGCATGAGTTTCCCTTTGTGGTACTTACTGGGTTACCTGCTGGGCCAGGTTCTCCTGGAGATCCAGGCGATCCATTCTTACCCTATGTCAAAAGGAGAAAGGTTAGTGAAGTAATGCATACTACAATTAAAAATGTCCACCTACTGCTACACCAGCAGGGATTTCTTTAGCATTGTCCAACCTCCTCTCTTGGCGGACTGCAGAGTAGGGATCTCTTATTTCCGGCTGACCCAACAACTTCTGCATCCCTGATTGCATGGCTGACCCCATCTCAGGACAAAAATTGAGAGATGTGGACCCAAATCCCCTAGTCTAAAGACGACCAAACCAGCACTCCTTGTCTTCCTCCTTTTCCTCACCCTTATCCCCATCATATGGAGCATCCTCTGGGATAGATGGAGCCACCTACTATGGCTGCTCTAAGTCACCAGTGTTAAGACAAGCCCCTTTAGTCCATGTTTGAAGCACCTCTTGGCAACTCAGTGATCAATGTTAGAGTGCTCTGCACTAGCTGACAGATATCGCCAGATCCCCCCCCAATCTTCCTGTGTTAGAAAACTGCCTCTCTGCACTGACTGAGGTAGGTCCTGCAAATTACTGCCTACCTACCATCTTCTTCTCAGGGCTATCATCTGAATCAGGGTCCAGAGGCCAGGCATCTATTTTTTATCATCTCAGACTTCCCCTTTTTGGGGAATGGAGAGAAACATTTGTTCTAAAGCCTTGAGGCATTTGATACTTCCCTGAAACCAGTCAACTCAGAATGAGCCAAATCATCCTTTAAAAGGATCTGTTTCCTACCACTCCTTATCAAAGTAGCTGATCTGACCATCTACACTGACTAAAGTTTGGTGAGATGAAATTCTGCACCCTGCTCCTCTCTCCTCCCAACTCACTATGCAGAGATGTTTTTCCCTGCATTGGAGCTGATCATGAAGACCAGCCCTTTTACTGGCAATATTCAAAATCATGCCTCATGCTTCTTATTAGAGAAGAAACAAAGCAGAAGAACAAGAGAAACTGATATTTTGCCCTACAACATACAAACCCCCAAGTATCTCTTCTCCAAAGAAGAATATGTCCTGGAGTTATGATAATTTCTGATTCCTCATCTATTTCTATTAATTTCTGGTGTTGTGCAGGGGCATGACACGTTAGCGAGTGATGCCAGCATTACAGGAATAATGAGATAAATTACAAGGCAAACACAGCAGCTCTCCATATGTTGCTGCAGACTAATTTAAACCCTTACCCTCCCAGCTCAGAGGGACCTGCTGCCCCAGCTCCTGGCTTTGCTGGCTGAATCAGCATTTTGCCCTGATTACAGAACATGTTGCAGAATCTGTTTTACTAGCAGGTCTTCTGAGAAGGAAAAGAAATCATTCATTGCAACATATTAAAAATGTGCCTAGGTTCAGCAACAGAGACCTGCATTCAAATTGGGAAAGGGTTGATTTTTAAAAGAATTGAAAAACCCATGCAATTAATAAAAGTAATTACTCAGCCATCCCAAATGACACTTTCTGAAATGTCAACTAAATAGCCATTTCTCTACTGAAGTTGTAACAAAACTCTACAGGTGTTAAACAAATTTTTTTCTAAAATAATGCTTTTTTAAAAAAAATAATACAGAGAGCATGACAAAAATGAATCGTATCACAACTGGACCCCACATATCTCAAACTGGGCACCTGCAATTATTGTCTACTTTTGAAAACTAAGGCCACGTGAGAAGCGAGTGAGATGCCAGAAGCAGGACTGGCATACGAGCACTTCTGACACTGCGGTCCTGGCAGAATTGATTAAACCGTTCTTCCCACCAAGTCAGCCACCATTACTTCATTGCACTATTATAAGCCTTCATCAGTTTCTAGCAATATCATTCTGATTTGTCTTTCTCAAAATAGTCAAAGTGTTTTAATCAAACATCACCTGAATCTTGCTTAAGACTCTTCTTCCAAACCAGAGTTCTGGACTGCAGGATATTCCCACTATACACAATGTACCTCCAGAAATGGCTTGTCAGGACAGAAAACTCACCGGCAGCCCTCTGAGTCCTCGAGGGCCCTGTGGTCCTACGGGACCAGTATCACCCTGAAATGAAGAAAAGTATTCTGGTGAGTGATACAGGGCAAGTCAACAAGCATTTAAAAATGTTCCTACTAAACTACACTGGTCACATATTAGGTGGAAACAGCATTAAAGAAGTACGTATGAGGAAAACCAGCCTTCTGAAGCTGGTTACAGGCAGAAATCATTACTATCAGGTTGTCTTAAAGCTGGATTTCTCAGGAACAGATATTCTTTAGTATTTCTCAAGAACTAACTACCTCTCTTGAGGGAGGCTTAAGACCTGCTTCTGTCTTCTCTGTGGGGTTCCCTTAGGTCTGTCTTCCATTTTACTTTGTAGGGTACCATTTAAAGCACAGCAGTTTTCCAGTGATACAAGGGGGTGCAAATGAGAAACCACTTCCCCAGGTCCCATGGCAATGGCACATCAGCCACTTGGTACGTGGCTCAGCAGCTGCTGCAGGATCCCACGTCAGCTGCACTCTCCCAGGACTTTGTTATGTGACTGCATTTGACACTAATAATGTCAGAGGATCTGTTTCTACCATCTCTCTTTCCCCTGAGCAGCAGCGTCTTATTCCATAGGTATTTCACTGATTTCAGTGGAGCTACGCAGGCAGTAAGGTACAGCTTTTGCAGAGGAAGTGTGACAGAACCTGGCCCAGTGGGACCTGCAGAATGAAACACTGCTCGGAGAGGGGTGGCAGAAAGCAGGTCCGTAGCTACGCAGCACAGCCTGGGATTCAAACAACGCAGCTTTCTCCGCTTTTCTGAAGATATAGTTGACATTTAAGCGTCAGCAGCTGAGCAGTGACAACAGCCCTCAAACTCGTCGTTACCCTAATGATCTTTGCACAAATCATTCCCGGTGCACCGCTGCAGTAATTCACCCTTTACTGGAGTTTCTGCAGCTGTTTTAGGTCAGGGTCACTGTGAATTAAAATCTTCATTTGTCAGGGAGAAGGAGATTAGTTTCTGCTCAGAACGGTACACTTACATCCTTCCCTGGTGGCCCCTCACGACCAGCAGGACCTGTCACACCTGGCTCCCCCTGCAATTCAGCAAAAAAAGGAAACCAATATCAGCTCAAGGTCAAAGACAGAGCAGTAAGACCACCATACGTGGTATGGGGTTTCTGCAACACCGGACTGAGCTCAGTGAAAACTTTTTCAAAGCCAGCAAGAGTCTCGTTCATCATATGTGACATGCAGCTTATAAAAATAACTCAGAAGCGTCTTCTGTAAGCGATGCACAAGGCAGTGCACTGCTTTCCAGCAGAATATTTGCTACTGCTAGTGCAGTCACTGAAAACCACCAACCTATTCATGATACAGAAACTACTGTAATGAGGAAGAGATGAAGAATTCCAGCACTGGATTTTTCAGCTAAGCTCCTGCAAGGAGACCATTTTATTTCCCCGTAAAAAGCCAGAATTAGGCAGAATGACATTCAGTTTTGTATTCCACTTTCTACACCAAGAAGCTTTTTGTACTGTATTGCTCAGAACAGAGAGGAGACTAAATTTTCATGCAGGACTTGAGTTCTGTTTTTTATGATCCACAGGCAACTAAGTCAAAGGGCTAGAGACGTTTCTATTCTTATTTCTGTAAGTTTTGTTCTAGAACTTATTTTGCACTTCTTAGGCATTTTTTAGAGGAGAGCTGACACTTGTCTGACAAGTGCAGTATGGTTCCTCACCTTGTATGTCAGCATTCATACCATAGGGATGTGGTACGGAGGCATCCTTGAAACTTCACAGAATCACAGAATCACAGAATTGTCTAGGTTGGAAAAGACCTTGAAGATCATCCAGTCCAACCATTAACCTAACACTGACAGTTCCCAACTACACCAGATCCCTCAGCGCTATATCGACCCTACTCTTACACACCTCCAGGGATGGGGACTCCACCACTTCCCTGGGCAGCTCATTCCAACACCT
Organism: Strix aluco; assembly: GCF_031877795.1. Classification (NCBI taxonomy): domain Eukaryota; kingdom Metazoa; phylum Chordata; class Aves; order Strigiformes; family Strigidae; genus Strix; species Strix aluco. The sequence goes on along the minus strand of NC_133931.1, from coordinate 5,763,240 downwards.
AACAACCTGTTCTGTAAATAAATGCTTCCTAATATCCAGTCCAAACCTTCCCTGGTGCAGCTTGAGGCCATTACCTCTTGTCCTATCGCTTATTACTTGGTTCAAGAGACTCATCCCCAGCTCTCTGCAACCTCCTTTCAGGTAGTTGTAGAGGGTGATGAGGTCTCCCCTCAGCCTCCTCTTCTCCAGACTAAACAACCCCAGTTCCCTCAGCCGCTCCTTGTTCGACATGTTCTCCAGACCCTTCACCAGTTGCCCTTTGGACACGCTCGAGTAATTCAATGTCCTTTTTGTAGTGAGGGGCCCAAAACTGAACACAGTAATTGAGCTGCGGCCTCACCAGTGCCGAGTACAGGGGCAAGATCCCTTCCCTGTCCCTGCTGGCCATGCTAATTCTGATGCAAGCCAGGATACCATTGTCCTTCTTGGCCACCTGGGCACACTGCTGGCTCATGTTCAGCCGGCTGTCAATCAACACCCCCAGGTCCCTCTCTGACTGGCAGCTCTCCAGCCACTCCTCCCCAAGCCTGTAGCGCTGCTGGGGGTTGTTGTGGCCGAAGTGCAGCACCCAGCATTTGGCCTTATTGAAACTCATACAGTTGGCCTCAGCCCATCGCTCCAGCCTGTCCAGGTCTCTCTGCAGAGCCTCCCTACCCTCGAGCAGATCAACACTCCCACCCAACTTGGTGTCGTCTGCAAACTTACTGAGGGTGCACTCGATCCCCTCATCTAGATCATCAATAAAGATGTTAAACAGGAGTGGCCCCAAAACTGAGCCCTGGGGGACACCACTCGTGACTGGCCACCAACTGGATTTAAATCCATTTACCACAACTCTTTGGGACCGGCCATCCAGCCAGTTTTTTACCCAGCAAAGCGTGCGATCATCCAAGCCTCGAGTAGCCAGTTTCGCCAGGATAATGCTGTGGGAAACGGTGTCAAAGGCCTTACTAAAGTGAAGGTAGACAACATCCACAGCCTTTCCCTCATCCAATAAGTGGGTCGCCCTGTTGTAGAAGGAGATCAGGTTTGTCAGGCAGGACCTGCCTTTCATAAATCCATGCTGACTAGATCTGATCCCCTGGTTGTCCATTATATGACTTTTAATGGCACTCGAGATGACCTGCTCCATGACCTTCCCTGGCACCAAGGTCAGACTGACAGGTCTATAGTTTCCTGGATTGTCCTTTCTGCCTTTCTTGTAGATGGGTGTCACCTTTGCTACCCTCCAGTCCAATGGGACCTCCCCACTTAGCCATGATTTCAGGTAAATCATGGAAAGCATCTTGGCGAGCACATCTGCCAACTCTTTCAGCACCCTTGGGTGTAATCCATCCGGTCCCACAGACTTGTGTGCATCCAAGTGGTGCAGCAGGTCTCTGACCACCTCCTCTTCAACTGTGCTGACCTCAATCTGCTTCCCCTCTCCATCTCCCAGCTCATGAGGCTGGGTGTCCAGGGAACAGCCAGTTCCACTGCTAAAGACTGAGGCAAAGTAGGCGTTGAGCACCTCAGCCTTTTCCTCATCCTTAGTTACCATGTTCCCCTCTGCATCCAGTAAAGGAGAGAGATTTTCCCTAATCCTCCTTTTGCTGGTAATGAATTTATAGAAACATTTTTTATTATCCTTAACAGCTGTGGCCAAGTTGAGCTCTAGCTGCGCTTTGGCTCTCCTAATGCTCTCCCTGCATAACCTCACTACACCTTTATAGTCTTCATGAGAGACCTGGCCCCTCTTCCAAAGGCAATAGATTCTCCTTTTGTTCTTGAGATCCAGCCAAAGGTCCCTGTTTAGCCAGGCCGGTCTCCTTCCCCGCCTGCTTGTTTTTCGGCACCTGGGAACAGCCTGCTCCTGTGCCTTTAAGACTTCTCTCTTGAAGTATGCCCAGCCTTCCTGGTCTCCCATATCCTTCAAGGCAGCCTCCCAAGGGATTTTGTTAATCAGTCTTTTGAAGAGGTCAAAGTTAGCCCTCCAGAAGTCTAAGGTGGCAGTTTTACTAACCCCTCTCTTTGTTTCTCCAAGGATCGACAACTCAATCATCTCATGATCACTGCACCCTAGACGGCCTCCAACCTTTACTTCCCCCACAAGCTCTTCCTCACAAAGGGCTATCTCAAAGGGAGTATCAGAGGACTCAGCTCTACCAGCTGCCTCACTTACCTGGAATCAGAACTTCAGCAGAGGCAACCAAGACAGCTGCTGTGATTTTATGGTATGGCTGTGGCCCATGGAATTGTAGTTGAAAACAGCCATGTTAAAAACAGATCTGTCATCATTTTTACCTATTGCCTCAGAAAGGTCAACTTCGATTCACACAATCTTTCTCCAAAGGGTCATGCATGAAGTACACATTACTTACTCGAGGACCTGGGGGACCCGTGTCTCCGCTTTGTCCTTTGAAACCCTACAAAAGAATGAAATAAATAATTATCCATCACCCCAAAGTATGAAAAGCTAAGGAAACTCCAGCTTGAATGTTTATTTAATAACCTTCACAATTTTGCCTAAGATTACTGGGGACTGCTCAGCATGGAGCTGCTATGTCCCTGGGAGTGATTAGGAAGGGCCACATCACAGGAAGAGCTTTCCATAGCTCCTTAGGCTGCAAGACCAAGATTGTAGTGTGTGTGTTCCTGGTGTGACCACCCAATAGATTATTTAATCCTAAATTTCACTGTTCCCATCCTTTCAGAGGACATGTAACAGAACACAAGGTCTACAGCTGTGATTATGCTTTCTGGTAGAAGGGGTGTCATGAGGTTATGTGCTTTAACTTCTAAGTAAGGGACCTACTCTTCTCCAGGCATGAAGCATTTGGAAATGCCTGTGTTTGAATTTTGTTGATTATTTATTTATTTAGTCACAATGCCATGACAATCCTCAGTCAGGCTAGCTCTTTGGTTTTATGTTTGCATCAGCAAAGGACCTCATCTGCTGAACAAAAGTTTCCCAACTACAGTACAGATGAGTGACTGGATTGAACCCTTCAGAGCAGCACCTACCGGTAAGCCTCTGGCACCTTCCTGGCCTGGGAGTCCTGGTTCTCCAGGCTTTCCCTATGGGAAACAATCATGTTCATGTTAGTGAGAGTCTCAGGTCAATCCCTCTGCTGTTGAAAACTTCCCACTCTTCTCCCTTAGATGTAACAGCACTGAGAACTCTGATTGCCCAGGGTTTCTCCAGCAATGATGGAGTCTAAGCATGCAAGGAGGACAGTAGTGACAGACGTTCCCATACGTACCCCCACCTGCACTGTCATGAATGCAGCCTTTGAGATTCAAAGGCAGCTTACACCTCCAGACTGGTGCACCTTTACAGTGTTTTAATGTCGGAGGGGTATGGAGGGGTAATGCACAGAACTGCACCAATACCTACTCAGAACGTACAAAATGAGTATCTGCACATAGAAACCAGGTGTTTTGATGCAAGCACACAACTGTCTGCAGCTGTGGTAACAAGTGCTGCTCCACATACCAGTTGTCCTAATGACTGGGAACTTGGCTCTTCCCAGAACCACTAAGTCCCATTTGACAAGTCCCAGAAAGAGGACGGCAATGCCAGATACTGAAAGCACATTCTTTATATAAAAAACACAGCTGCAAGGAATAACATTCACTGTCCAGTTTATTAACATTTCCTTTTGGCTGACAACTTCACAGCTCAGATTTTTCCCCTCAGCAAATGCAAGTATAGACAAAGTAGAGAAAATAAAATATAAAACTTCAAATCCTGGACAACAGAACTATCACAGAGCAATCTAGAAAAGGCTTCTTTAAAGACGCCTCCTCTAAACTTTTAATGCCCCATAATATTCTACCTAAAAAATGGATCACTAGGTTTAATGTTACAAGACAACATTCTTTCTCTGCACTATTTACAGTAGTTGTAAAAGTGGAATCGCTAAGTTTTAGTGTATTTATGGTAGCTGTAAAGATAAAAGAACCCAGTTTCTTTTCAAGATTGCTAGTGTGTGACTCTTATAAATTGCTCAAGACAATATAGTCCTTCTGGTGTTAAAAAAAGATGTGAAAACAGGCTCCCTGCCCCCCCTAAGGAGTCCACAGATAGGCAGCTCCAAAAATAATAACTGGATGTAGGCTCTGATTGCCTTAGCAAACCACTTTTAAATTACATTACCGGTTCCCCAAGAGATCCTGGCTTGCCATCCTTGCCATCATTCCCAGCAATGCCCTGTAAATGAAATGCAAAACAGGGTATAAGGAAGAAGTCAATAGGGAAGATTGGTGTGGTTTTTGTCAGTGTGAGTTTCACAGTGACAACTCTGCTTCACCATGGCATACTTAAGTTTGCCTAACCCTCCAAATACTACCCTATTTCTATAGCTCAACCATAAACCTCTCCTTGCCACACCACTACAACAGCATAAACCATTTCCCTTTCTAATATGGCAAGTCTAAGGGGTTTCCTCCTTTTCAGCAAGGCGAGCACTCCAACAATTGTAAATCAGGATTCTAAAAACAGCTGTTATAAATCATTATAATACCATTATCTTCATTCAGCTAGGCTACTTTACACTAGAAATAGCTCTGACCCTATCCCTAAGACAGATTAGAAAAACCCAAAATGTACAAATACATTTTCTAGAAGAGAAGAGTCTATGCCCAAGATGCACTTGAACTTGAGTCAGTGCAAAAGAATTATTTCGACTGTGGATTCAGATAAAGACCGTATTCCAGTCTATGAATTTTTGTGCCCATACACTGGAGCTATTAGCTGATTTTTGTGCTCTGCATTAAAGTATTTCTTCCAATGAGGAGGCAGATGAGGAACAGACCCAATTCATGCTGGTAATTAACATTTAGCTTTAAAGTGATCAAATACAGTATGCACACTGTCCTGGAGCAAGGACATAGCATCAAGATGACAGATACCATTACAGATCGTGCATAGCTTTTAAAGCACCTCAAAAATGTCACCTCTTTGTTTTACACACCTATGTGTTTATGTTCATAAACACATTTTAATGTATTGAATTAGAAGGAGCTGAATTGCACTCACTGGAAGTCCAGGCAACCCTGGTGGGCCCTGTGGACCTGGAGGGCCATCTTTACCCTGGAAAGAAAGCAGAAACACTGCAGGTCAGACAAGCTCCTCAGATGCTTCTATCAGATGAAGTCTTATCAAATGTAGAGTTTGACAAAGGACAACTGTGAGAAGCTGGTCTTGTAGCCCATGTCACATAGTATACAAGGTTTCCTCGAATTCCTTCTAGTTTAAACTGGAGGGCTTTCTTTTCGAATAAAACATCCAGTGTTAGTTATAAGTGGCTACAGATGGAGAAACCACTGAAATCACTGGTAATCTTTTTCTGAAGTTTGATTATATTTAATATTTAGTCCTTAACTTCCTGCATGAGGTATCCAGCCAGGAAGTAGAAGATCTATATTTAGTAGTTATAAGAAGGTCTTTGCTGACAGTCCCAAGAAATCCCCTTACTCTATAGGACTGGACAATAACATCCCAGGTCTTTCACAGTGTCTCAACCTTGCTCATCCATTTGAAAGGGAAGTTCCACTAGCCTGCCCATATAGTCTCTAGCCTCTCTGCTAAGAGTGCTCACTGATTTCAAAACAGCCATCAGAAGGACCATCAGTGTTCACTTATGATGAAGTTCAGGTTGAAACGGATTTGCAAAAGGCACCTTGCTCATTAGGAAACTCTGCTCTAGAAATTAATCACAGAATTGCACATTCTCAAACTGTTCCAGCTCAACAGCATGCATTACTCAGGGAAGGTTCATTTTTTCCTTTTCAACTTAAAGTTAGCATCAATCAGATTACCTGTCTCACCCAGGGTTTTCTGATGCATTACCATAAAGTATCATCTGAACACCCATCAAATGAAACAGCAGTAGCAAAGTCCTTCTCGAAGGTTACATCTGCACTAATTTTCAGTGGTGCCAGGGAATGGTCTCAGGCCCTGGCATCTGAGCAGTCCATGCTGTGACATCCTTCAACACATTGCTGGTTTCATTTTGACAATCCATATGCACAGTTCAGGTGTTAGCCTGGGTCATGAAGCATGCTAACAGATTTAGCCATCCTGTTCTAGAGGCTAAGAGGACAGACAGACAAGAGGAACGAAATCCTCCTTAGAGGTCCCATGGAGTGGATTATGCTCTGGCTAATTTGGAACTTCATTTGGTGAATAAACAAAACTGCAAAACCAGAGTAATCTGTGGTTATTTGTGGAGGTCCTACTTGCAGTGGCAGAGTTGATTCAGGCTGAATATTTTGGGGATCTTTCAAAGGACATTACATGGGTTCCAGCTCAGCTTTACTTCACAGAGCTAAATATAAGTAAAGCTAGTGGTGGAACACAGTTTAGAGCTTACTATGTCTCCTGGGTTTCCTGCTGGTCCTATTGGTCCCGGTGCCCCATCTGGCCCCTAAACAAAATAAAGCAGAAACAACGTGAGTGATTAATGCATTTTGTACATTTGTCAACACACTCTCTACCACAGTTGGCAACACTGAAGTTTTCTTCAGTCACTCAGTTCAGCATTCATTCCATTATTTCTTCATTCATCACAGAAAAGCAGTGCCAACCTCTGCATTCAATCAACCTCCAAAGCCAGAAATATTCAGATATTTGAGCTTGGTCCTGGCCCTTCCTTCTGAAAATAGGGGACAAATAGGAAAAAGCCAATCTTGTGACAAAAATAACTCTGAAGGACAGAAATTACGGGAGCAGTCTGAAGAACACTCTGTGGCAGGCAA